>NC_133450.1:196376998-196679733 GCF_048565385.1 Saimiri boliviensis | reverse complement strand
TTGCATTGCTATAAAGAAATATCTGGGAATGGGGCTGGGCGCAGTGGCTCACACCTATGATCCCAGCACTTTGGAAGCTGAGGCAGGCAGATCACCTGAGGACAGGAGTTTGAGACCAGCCTGGCCAAATGGTGAAACCCTCTCTGTGGGGAACACTCCCGTGTGAGACCCCTAAAAGGCGTGAGTCTCACTATACAGTGAGTTTGATCCCAAACACAGTTCCCTACTGGAGGCAGTCGAGCTATCCGGAAATATAGGAAGAAAGATGAATGATCAGTTTCTAATATCAACCACAGTATCATTTGGGCCTAAAACTATGCGTTGCTGCTAGACCGAGTGACCCCCTACGGCAACCAGTTCCTGCTTTTAACCTTTTTATGACTTTAAGAATAATCCTTAAACCTTACTTACCAGACTGCCTTGTACCCTAGATAATGGTTTAACTGTCAATATTTGCAAAGCAAAATGCCACCATAAGGGATGGCTTTGATTCCTGACTCAGAGATTCCTGAATGGGGAAATTGAGTTAAGTTGAGTTAGGAGTAGACAAAGGAAAATCCGGTTAAAAGATATTCTGATAAGCAAAACCAGAAAACCTTTTCACATCTCAGTTCTAAAACAAGATCAAACCAGAGATACCTGCTGCCAGGAGGAATAATGTCTGGATGTAAACAAGCTTTGTGATCACAGGAAATTGTTACCTTTTACAACCACTGATTGTGTATTTGACTTCTCTATTGTATAGGCCATGTGAGGCATACATTTACATTCCTCTTACTATGACGTAAACCAGAGCCAAGAAAGTGTATTTATTCCTGGCCTTTGAAAAATAAAATTTGCTGTTTAGGTACAGCCTATCAGCCCTCCAGACGCCTCGCTTTCTCTCTCTCTGTTTTTATTATTTTCTCAGGCGCACTCCCTCTTCCAGGTATTGGGACCCTCTTGCAGGTCGAGAGACCCCCGGGCAGACGTGCCTACCCATCCGGATGGTCCACGACACCTCTCTCTATTAAAAAAAAAAAAAACTACAAAAATTAGCCAGGCATATGGCAGGTGCCTATAATCCCCACTACTCAGGAGGCTGAGGCAGGAGAATCAGTTGAACTTGGGAGTAAAAAGTTGCAGCGAGCCAAGATTGCACCATTGCACTCCAGCCTGGGCAGCAAGAGCAAAATTCCATCTCAAAAAAAAAAAAAAAAAAAAAAAAGAAAAGAAAAGCAAAGAAAGAAAGATCTGGGAATTGGTAGAATTGATAGGCTGGATATGGTGGCTCACACCTGAAATCCTATGACATTGGGAGGCCAAGGAGGGAGGATTGCTTGAGGCCAAGAGTTCAAGACCAACCTGGATAACATAGCAAGATCCCATCTCATTAAAAAATATATATCTGAGAATTGGTAATTTATAAGAAAATACAGTTAATTTTCTTTGGTTCTGCAGGCTGTACAAAAAGCATTGCACTGTCATCTCCTTCTGGTGAGGCCTCAGGAAGTTTATAATTATGGCAGAAGGCAGATGGAGTGCAGTCATCTCACATGGTAAAAGGGGAAGCAAGTTAATGAGTGCCACACACTTTTAAAAAATTAGATCTCATGGGAACTCACTACCTCAAAGACAGCACCACCACAAGAGGTCTGGCCTCATGACCTAAACATCCTCAGTAGGCCCCCAATTTCTATACTGAGGATTACATCTGAACATGAGATTTGGAAAGGATATCAAACTATATCATTCTACCCCTGACCCTTCAAACCTCATGTTCTTTTCACATTGTAGAATACAATAATCTCTTCCCAATAACAAAAGTCTCAACACATTCTAGCATCAACTCAATCAAAAGTTTCTAGTCCCAAGTCCGTAGTTTAATCTGGAGTTGAGTTCTTTCCACCTATGAGCCTGTAAGTAAAAACAAGTTATTCAATTCCAAGATACAATGGGATTACAAGCAATGGATAAACATTCCCATTCCGAAAGGGAGAAATCAGCCAAAAGAAAGGGGTTATGGACCCCATGCAAGTCTGAAGCAAGGTAGTTATTCAATCTTAAAGCTCCAAAATAATCTTTTTTGACTCCTATCCTGCGTCCAGGACACACTGCTACAAGGGGTAGGTGCCTAAGGTCTTGGACAGCTCCACTCTTGTCGCTGTTCTAGGTTTGGGACACAAGCACCATTGGCTGTATCATTCTATGATCTGGAAGGCAGTGGCCCCCTTCCCGCAGATCCAGTAGGAAGTGACACGCTGGAGATTCTGTGTAGGGGAATCCATCCTCACATTTCCCCTCCACACTGCCCTAGTAGAAGTTCTCTGAGAGAACTTCACTCTTAACAGCAGAATTCTCCCTAGGCACCCAGGCTTTTCCATACACACTCTGAAATCCAGGTGGAGGCTGCCAAGCTTCCTTCACTCTTGCACTCTATGCACCTGATTGCTTAACATCATATGGAAACCACCAAGGCTTTTGGCTCAAGATGTATCTGGGGTCCTTTGAGCCATGGCTGGAGCTGGAGCAGCAGGGATATGGGGAACAGCATCCTGAGGATGATGCAGTTCTCCTAGGCCTCTGCATCTTTGATTAGAGGAGCTACCTAGAAGATCTCTAAAATTCCACTGATGTATTTTTCATAATGTCTTGGCTTTTAGTACTTGGCTCCCTTTTAGTTATTCAAATCTCTCTAGAAGTTAGTTTCTTCAGCCCTCTTAGATTCTTCCCCTGAAAACAGGCTTTTCTTTTACATCACATGGTCAGGCTTCAAATTTTCCAAACTAACATACTCTATGCTACTTTAAAATGTTATAATTTTAAGTCATTTTTTTTTTGCTCCTGAATCTGAGCATATGCTGTTAGAAGCAGCCAGGTCACATCGTGAATACTTTCTTCATCAGAAGAATATTCTGCCAGATATCCTAAATTACCTCTTTTAAATTCAAACTTCCACACATCCATAGAGTGTGGACAGAATTCAGCAAAATTCTTTGCTAAGGTACAACATGGTTGACCTTTGCTCCAGTTCCTGGTAAGTGCCTCATTTTCATTTGAGATCTTGTCAGTCTAGACTTCACTGTCCACATCTCAGTCATCATTTTGGTGACAACCATTTAATCAGTCTCTTATAAGTTCCAAATTTTCCATTGTCTTCCTGTCTTCTTTTGACTCACCCCTACCCCCACCTGCACCCCACCAAACTCTTTCAACCTCTGCTTGTTAATCAGTTCGAAAGCTGCCTCACTCTTCAGTACCAATTTTCTATGTTAGGCCACTCTTGCATTATTAAAAGAAATACCTGAGACTGTGTAACTTATAAGAAAAGAGGTTTAATTGGCTCCTGGTTCCACAGGGTGTACAGGAAACATAATGCCCATATTTGCTTCTGGTGAGGCCTCAGGAAGCTTACAATCATGGCAGAAGCTGAAGGTGGGGGCAGGTGTCCTGAATGGCAGGAGCAGGAGCACTATCTTAAGGTACTTATGAGCCAAACATGGCCCCACCTCCAACACTGGGAATTACATCTCAACATGAGATTTGAAAGGGATATCGAACTATATTAGATGGCAAAACAAACTAGAGGAAGAGAGGACTCTAAAATATCCTGACCATTTGTCATTGTATTTGTGCAAAGATACTAGATTGCTGAATGAGTTGTGTTTGCTTGAATAGCTAATTTTGTGACTTTGGAAAGTCAGTTTCCATCTAGTAAGCAGAATGATAATGGTCAAGTTGAAGTTATTACTAGCACATAAGTTAGATGCAGGATAAATGCCTTATTTTGAAAAATATTGTATATAGAATAATATCAAACAAATAATAATTAATACTATTATAATTATTATAGATTTAAAATCAGGATCAGCCATGCTGGTTCACACCTGCAATCCTAGCACTTTAGAAAGCTGAGGCAGACAGACTGCTTAAGCCCAGGAGTCTGAGCCTGGCCAATGTGACAAAATCCTGTCTCTACTAAAAAAACATATATGTACACACACACACACACACACACACACACACACACACACACACACAAAAATATTGACAAAGTATGTGGCAGGTGCCTGTAATCCCAGCTACTTGGGAAGCTGAGGCACGGGAATCACTTGAACCCTGGAGGCAGACATTGCAGTGAGCTGATATTTTGTCACCGCACTTTTAGCCCGGGCAATGGAGTGAGAGGAGTCTGTCTCAAAAAAAATTAAATTAAATTAAATTGGTTAATTGCTGGTAGATTTGTCTCAAATTGAGAAAAAACATCTAGATTTACATTTTCTAATATTACAAGGTGTTCATCCTATTTTAAAAGTGAGAAAAAGATTCTTAAAATGGATAAGCAACTTGTCTAGCTCACATGGGTAGTTAGTAAAGAACCTGTCAAACAACCACATTACTGCCCAGTGCAAAAATTTTAGAACTATCTATATATTTAAATAAATAGATATAAATTTATATAATTATGTATTACATATAATCTAATATATATGAAATGATATATATAGTAGAAATATATATTTTTATATAAAATATAAATGTAATCAAATATATATATTTTATTTATGATAACCTTATTATTACATATAATTTATGTATGCACACTTTTATTTTCTGTAGCCCATTTTTATTTGGTAGTAAAGTTCTAAATATAAAATGAATTATTTCTTCCATACCTGTGTTTATTAACGCAATATGAAGATCACTTTCATCAATGCTCCATCCCAGTTCTAAGTGATGGAGACAAGGAAATGATCAAAACAAAAAGAAGTTAAATTTTGCTGTCCAGTATGGAAGACAAAGAGGAGCTTTTCAAAACTACAGCTCATTTTGGTTTTACTCATTGTTTATTTGAAATATACCAAACCTAACTTTTTAAAAAGAAGACATCTGATGTATTTCAAAGAAAAATATTTAGTCTACTCATTCTCATTCAGTCAGAGTGAAATTTTAAGAATATAATAATTTATGCTTCATAGATGTTGGTCACTTCTTTCTTGTTTATTGAATGGATATACACTGCATTTCTATGCCAAAGTCACTATTGAGGTGACATTTAATGGCTCTTCCTTTCAACAACATACTGTAGCAAAAATTATAAATACAGTGTTTAAATAGAATGCTGTGCTTTGCTCCGAGGCTAAAGGTTCAGTAGGAAAAGCTCAAACTAGATAACACTTGAAAATTAACTTGAAGCAAACAGCTTTCCACAAATCATATTCTACATATATAGTCTATCATTTTCTTTTCATTTAATTCACCTATGTGTAACAGTGCACTTTCTGGCAGTGGAAGCAATGGAAAGAAAGTAATGGAAAAATTGAATAATGCAACATTTTATCTCTGACCATTATAAATACAATCTGTTCTTTTTTGGTTAAATATGCCCTTACTTTAAATGCAGGCAGGCAGAAGAAAATAAATTGTATCGTCCTAGCAGCATTTTACTTCTGGGCTTTTATGTCCTGTTTCAAAAGGATCTCAGTTAGGTGACTCCTGACTCTGTTTTTTTTTTTTTTTTTTCCTACAACAAATTGCTAAATCAAGTTTAGTGTGATATTCTGAATCTGGACACACAACCACATTTTCTCAAGAACCTATTAAATTTAAGGAACAGCAACTTACCATTAAATGCTTCAAAATAAAAATGTAGTCAGCCTCAAAATGCATAAGCATCTTGTATGTATAGCATGCCTTAAATATAATATAAAGAGTGATAAGAGAGTAATATAAACCAAACAGTTTATAGTCAGGCATCATTTACTAAATACCCCATTTCCCATCTCTCAAACGACTACTTTTGAATATCTGCAAGCAGATTATTCCTTCAGTATTTCCAATTTAATAAAATTGGTTTATATATAATTAATTCCATTTACATATATATAATTAAATACTAAATATACATATATATATATATATAACTAAATACTCCTATATAAACTGAATTAAGTAAATTGGAAAGACATATGTATATATATCTTCCATACATTGTATTTTACTTAAATTGAATTTAAAAGTCCAATCAATATTATTAAATTCAAAAAAGTGGAAAAGAGTGTCTTTGAACATACACAAGTATTTGACTAATAGATGAATATAGAAATATGTAAATAGATCCAAATTGTGACAAATTATGTTGTAAGTCTTATACATTGAATTTCCAAATTAAAAAGAGATTATTCATGAAAATCAATAACAATTTGCTCAGAAAACAGAATAATTCTAAATTTGTGAATATAATAAATATTATATTTATTAGAAAACTTTCTTAAATTTTTAATATTTGTCATTAAAATACTTAAAAATCACTTTGGAAATAGAAATTTTCACATATAAATTAGAAAATATGAATAATTCATAAAAAGGACTGATGTTAATTATTATATATTATATTACACTCTCATTACATGAATACCTTTGTAAAACAAGCATTAACCTATTGTAATTTGTGTATAACTGTTTATGTTTGTAATTGCTTGTTCAACAGGAAGGTCTCACTTTAAGAACTGACTTTATGTTTTTTGAATAACATATGCTGGTTATAAAACCCAGATATTGTGGACAAATTAAAAAAAAAAGAAAAAGCCACCATGTATTTTTCAGGCATTCACCTCTGATCTTATTCTTAATTTGAGATTGCAAAGTTTCCAGCTTCCTACCCCTTCTGCCCTAGCATCTGAGACATCTCCCTATCCACTCTCAGTGCATTCTCTCAGATGATTTGTTTGAAGCATGCCAGTTTACTGAACAGTCTGATCTATGTCAGTGGGAAAAGTTCTTCCTGACTGTTTAGTTGGCCATCCTTTCTCCCTCCTGGAGTCACTAAGTTGGTGATTCTTATGTCCCCAAAGTATTATGTGACCCACAGGTATCAAAACTTGGAGAAAATATTTCTGAACTACTTAAGCTTTCAGGTGTAATCCCTATTTTTAAACATTAGGTTATTTATCAACTGACTTGAGAATGCTGGCATATGTTATTTGCTTGTCTGCAGGAATTGAAATGATTATGTAGCTTTTACCTTTTATTTTATAAATATTGTATATTACATTAATTTGTTTTCAAATGCTAGCTGTATTTTGAATTCATGGGATAAATTCTACTTGGTTATTGTGTACAATTCTTATTGTCTGTTGCTTAATTTGATTTGTTAGCATTTTCTCAAGGATTTTTGCATCTATATTCATATTGAATACTGGTTTTTAGTTCTCTTTTTTTGTGGTGTGCTTGATTTTTATATCAGTGATATTGTCTCATGTGACTCTCATCTGATGGCTTGGGAAATATTCTCATCTATTTCTTGGAAGAGTCAGTGAATGATTACTGTTAATTTTTCCTTAAGTGTTTTTCTTTTCTTAGGTGATTCGCTGTTTCTTGTTGAGTTAGATTCAGTAGTTTTGTCTTTCTAGAAATTTATTTATCTCACCTAAGTTATTTAATTTATTGACATATCATTGTTCATAGAATTATTTTATATGGTATTTTCCTCTTATCCACAGTTTCACCTTCCATGGTTTAAGTTACCTGTGGTCCATAGTGGTTCAAAAACATGAAATCAAAAATTTTAGAAATAAGCAATTTGCATGTTTTAAATTACATGCTGTTCTGAGTAGCATGATAAAATCTCATGGTGTCACACTTCTTTATACCCCGGAAATGAATCATCCCTTTGTCCAGAGTATCCAAACTTTATAAGCTACCTTCCCATTCATCACTTAGTAGCCATCTTGGTTATCAGATCAACTGTTGATTTTCACAGTGCTTGTGTTCAAGTGACATTTAGTTTACCTAATAATAACACCAAAGCATAAGAGCAGTGATACTAGCAATTTGGATGCCAAAGAGAAGCTCTAATGGGCTTTATTTAAGTGAAAAGGCAAAGGTTCTCATATTAGCAAGGAAATGAAAACAGTTATTTGCTGAGGTTGTTAAGATCCACGGTGAAAACAATCTTCTATTCATAATTAAAATTGTGAAATCTTCAGATTGTGAAAAAGGAAAAAACTAATTGAGCTACTTTTACTATTACACTTCAAACTGCAAAAATTACAATCACAGCACATGGTTAAGTGCTTAGTTAGGGTGGAAAAGCCAATAAATTTGTGAACGAAAGACATAAATGGAAATGTGTTTTGATTAATGGCAACATGTTGTGCCAGAAAGCATTGAGGCTACAATAACTAATTATAAAATAGAACAATTATAATATGCCAGAAGCACTACTTGTTTGCTTTGGAGCAATTATCAAGTAAAATAAGGGTTACTTGAATGCAAGCAACTGTTGATATCATGACATTGTTTATCTGATAATGAAGATGGCTGCTACATGACTAATGGGTGAATAGTGTATACAGCATGGATATGCTGGACAAAAGGAAGATTTATGTCCTGAGCAGGATGAAGCAGAATAGTTAGAGATGAGATTTCATCATTCTACTCAAAAGAGTGTGAAATTTAAAACATAAAATAATTATTTCTGGAATTATCGAGTAGCAATGCTTAATCCCTTATTTTTAACATGTATTCATTCACTGCTTATTGGTTGATTCATTTATTCATTCATTTATTCATTTTCCTGCTGTATTTTTCTGTGACCGTATTTTGCGTAGGACTATTTGGTAGAATGGCAAAATGAATGAGATACAATTATTATTCAGACATTGATTGTTATGGTAAATATGATTAGTGTGACTATGTCCTAAAATTTAATATTGCTACCTGGTTAATATTTTATATGGATAAAATGTAATACCAAGAAAGTTTGAAATTTCAGAAAGACAATTTTATACCAATTATCTCAAATGTTAACTGAATGATGTTCACAAAACTTATCAACACAAAGACAATGCAGACACATATAGGATGATTTGGAAATGTTTTCTCAGAAAAATCCTTGGTCAGAGTTTAAGGTTCTGAGGTTGGGTGAAAGCTACATAACATTAGTTATTATTAGACAGGTGGATTAAGAATAATTAGATTCACTGCATTCACTATAGATAGGTCTGTTGTTGATGTGACCACAACACTTTTAGTGAAAAGAATATGTGGTGAAGGTGCTCATTCATGTGCCTGCTAATATGGGAAGAAGAATTGTGATTTAGGTGCATTTCTTTTTCTTTCTTTTTTGTATTTTTTTAAAGGCTACATCAGTTATGGGAAGAATCAAATGCCTAAACTCTGGTCAGAGAGTTAAGTGTTTACAAAGAACCTGATTATTGTTCTCCTCCTTCATTCTAAGAAATCGAGGACACAGCAAGAGTTTTTATGTCTTCAATGTCATTAACTACTTTCAACTCCACCTATGTCTCTGATAGTTAAACTATGCTCTGAATGCCCTCAATCATGGCTTTTAGTGTCTGTGGTATCAGGAGGCCATCCTTCTACATCTAAACTCACTTTAATTAAAATTTTGGTTGCATGTTTCTTGTTTTTAACGTCCTTGGGGTTCTTTGAAAATTAGCATCTCTTCTTAGCTTCATAAAACATTTTTAAAGGTCTAATTTTCCAGAGGTTGAACATAAACTTGCAGGGTTGTTCTTCCCTCTGTTACACACTGCTTCAGGAGACTGACCCAGCGCTTTAAAATTATGATGTGATTTTTATTTCTCTCTTACATGAACAATTGAACATTTTATTAGACATAGTGATGCTCCTCAGTATTTCCCATTCACTTTTTGGGGGGCACAAGAAAGGATTGCTCTTCAGCCTTTCTTTGATGTTAAGTACAACCATGTGACATGCTTCGACCAATAAAATATGAGCAGCAGTATAATATGTGCTTATGTTGTGTAAGCTGTGTAATATGTGTCACTTGTAGCTATAATGGTTATTAAGGCTGTTAACACATGGAGGAGTCTGAGTCCTAGTTCAGAGATGGCTGCATAAAATAAGAAATAGATCTCTTTTTTATTAAGCCAGTGATATTTTGGAATTGTTTGGACTGCAGAAAAATCTAGTATAATCTGACTGATTATAGGCATGGACCCTCAATTTTTCCTTATATCTTCTTCTTTTTTTATTGTACTTTAGGATCTGGGGCACATGTGCAGATCATATAGGATTGTTGCATAGGTGCACACATGGCAATGCAGTTTGCTCCCTCCATCTCCCCGTCACCTACATCTGGCATTTCTCCTCATGTTATCCCTCCCCAACCACTTCACCTGTGTCCATGTCTTCTCATTGTTCAACACCTGCCTATAAGTGAGAACATGTGGTGTTTGATTTTCTGTTCTGTGTCAGTTTGCTGAGAATGATAGTTTCCAGATTCATCCATGTCCCTACAAAGGATACAAACTCATTGTTTTTTGTGGCTGCATAGCATTCCATGGTGTATATGTGCCACATTTTCCTTGTCCAGCCTATCATTGATGGGCATTTGGGTTGGTTCCAGGTCTTTTCTATTCGGCCGGAACTGCCGTCTTCCAGTAATTCACCAAAATGACGAACACAAAGGGAAAGAGGAGAGGTACTCGATACATGTTCTCTAGGCCTTTTAGAAAACATGGAGTTGTTCCTTTGGCCATGTATATGCGAATCTATAAGAAAGGTGATATTGTAGACATCAAGGGAATGGGTACTGTTCAAAAAGGAATGCCCCACAAATGTTATCACGGCAAAACTGGAAGGGTCTACAATGTTACCCAGCATGCTGTTGGCTTTGTTGTAAACAAACAAGTTAAGGGCAAGATTCTTGCCAAGAGAATTAATGTGTATGTTGAGCACATCAAGCACTCTAAGAGCCGTGATAGCTTCCTAAAACGTGTGAAGGAAAATGATCAGAAAAAGAAAGAAGCCAAAGAGAAAGGTACCTGGGTCCAACTGAAGCACCAGCCTGCTCCACCCAGAGAAGCACGCTTTGTGAGAACCAATGGGAAGGAGCCTGAGCTGCTGGAACCTATTCCCTATGAATTCATGGCATAATAGGTGTTAAAAAAAATAAAAGATCTCTGGACTGTTAAAAAAAACAAAAAACAAAAAAACAGTGCTGCAATGAACATACATGTGCATGTGTCTTTGTAATAGAACAATTTATAATCCTTTGGGTATATACCCAGTAATGGGATTGCTGGGTCAAATGGAATTTCTATTTCTAGGTCTTTGACAAATCGCCACACTGTCTTCTACAGTGGTTGATCTAATTTATACTCTCGCCAACAGTGCAAAAGTGTTCCTATTTCTCCACATCCTCTCCAGCATCTATTGTCTCCAGATTTATTAATGATCGCCATTCTAAGTGGGGTGAGGTGATTTCTCAATGTGGTTTTGATTTGCATTTCTCTAATAACCAGTGATAATGAGCATTTTTTTCATATGTTTGTTGGCCTCATATATGTCTTCTTTTGAAAAGTGTCAGTTCATATCCTTTGCCCACTTTTGGATGGGTTTGTTTTTTTCTTGTAAATCTGTTTCAGTTCTTTGTAGATTCTGGATATTAGTCCTTTGTCAGATGGGTAGCTTGCAAAATTTTTTTCCCATTCTGTTGGTTGCCAGTTCACTCTAATGATTGTTTCTTTTGCTGTACAGAAGCTCTGGAGTTTAATTAGGTCCCATTTGTCTATTTTGGCTTTTGTTGCCAATGCTTTTGGTGTTTTGGTCATGAAGTCCTTGCCTATGCCTATGTCCTGAATGGTTTTGCCCAGGTTTTCTCCTAGGGCTTATATGGTGTTAGGTCTTATGTTTAAGTGTTTAATCCATCTGGAGTTAAATTTAGTGTAAGGTGTTAGGAAGCGGTCCAGTTTGTGCTTTCTACACATGGTTAACCAGTTTTCTCAACACCATTTATTAAACAGGGAATCCTTTCCCCATTGCTTGTTTTTGTCTGGTTTGTCAAAGATCAGATGGTTGTAGATGTGTGACATTGCCTCTGAGGCCTCTGTTCTGTTCCATTGGTCTGTATCTCTGTTTTGGTACCAGTACCATGCTGTTTGGAACACTGTAGCCTTGTAATATAGTTTGAAGTCAGGTAGCATGATGCCTCCGGCTTTGTTCTTTTTGCTTAGGACTGTCTTGGCTATGAAGGCTCTTTTTGGTTCCGTATGAAGTTTAAAGTGTTTTTTTCCAGTTCTGTGAAGAAGGTCATTGGTAGCTTGATGGGAATAGCATTGAATATAAAATTCTGTGGGCAATATGGTCGTTTTCACGATATCAGTTCTTCCTATCTATGAGCATGGATTCAAATTTATAAAGACCAAGAGTATCTACAATATATATTGACTATAAAGTAATAAAACAGTAATGATGTAAGCTTTTCTTGTCATAAGAATATTTAATGATATACACGGGAAGTTTCACAGTGCTATAGGACAATTCATTTTCATCATAGACTCCAACAATTTTTTCTAATATCCTGCCTATTGCATCAAAGCAAACTTCAAAATTCTAGCTGCAGCAGAGAAAATACAGCTACCGTATATAAGTCATAGACTGCGTAAACTAGAGACACAGTCTAGACACATCATGCACATATTCAGCATTTCTAGAAAAATCAAAACCACTGTAAAGGTGATCAAAAAGATACTTGGTGACTTGACAAAGAATAAGACCTTAATTATAAGGACCCTGCAGCAAATAAATGGCCTTTCTAGGGATGCTAACACAGGATAAGACAAATTCAGGTTACAAACTGGAAATAAGTCAAATTAAAAGAAGAATCAAATTACACCAGAATTTCTTCTTCATGTGGTTTGTTAAAGGTTTCACAATTTAGTTAATAAGGAAGCTGATTTAAGAAGAGATCAGTATTTTTATTAGTCTATTCTCACACTGCTATAAAGACATACTTGAAACTGAGTAATTTATGAGGAAAAGAGGTTTCACTGACTCACAGTTCCATGGGCTGTACAGTAAAGTATGGCTTGGAGGCCTCAGGAAACTTACTTTCATGGCAGAAAGTGAAGGGGAAGCAAGCATGTCTTCACATGTCAGAGCAGGAGAGAGATAGGGAGAGAAGTGGGAGGTGCTGCACATCTTCAAACAACATCTCCTGAGAACTCTATCATAAGAACGGCAAGGGGGATGTTCACCCAAATTATTAAATTACCTCCCACCAAGCTTCTTCAACAGGGGGATTATAATTGAAGATGAGATTGGGGTGGAGGCACAGAGCCACATTATATTATTCTGCACCTGGCTCCTCTCAAATTTCATGTCTTTCTCACATTTCAAAAAACAATTATGCCTTACCAAAAGTCCCACAAAGTCTTAACTCATTCCAGGACTTACTCAAATGTCTAAGTCCAAAGTTTCATCTGAGACAAAGCAAGTCCCTTTTGCTTACCAGACTCTAATATACAAAACAAGTTAGTTACTTCTAAGATACAACGAAGGTAAAGGAATTGGGGTAAATACTCCCATTCCAAAAGGGAGAAATTAGCCAAAACAAAGAGGCTACAGGCCCTGTGCAAGCCCAAAACTCAGCAGTTGCATTCATTAAATCTTAAATCTCCAAAATAATCTTTGACTCCATGTCTCATGTCCAGGGCACACTGATAGAAGGGATGGGCTCCCAAGGCCTTGGAAATCTCTTCCCTTCTGGCTCCACAGGGTATAGGCCCTGTGGCTGTTTATTCAAGCTGGTGTTGAGTGTCTGTGGCATTTCTAGGTGCATGGTACAAGCAATCAGAGGATCCACCATTCTGGAGTCTGGAGGAAGGTGGCCTTCTTCTCACAGCTCCACTAAGCAGTGCCCCAGTGGCGACTATTTGTGGGCACTCCAGCCCCACATCTGCCCTCCACATTGCCCTAGTGGAGGTTCTCCATGAGTGCTTTAACCCTGCAGCAGACTTCAGGCATTTCTATACATCTTCTGAAATCTAGGTGAAGGTCCCTAAACCTCAACTTTTGCCTGCTATGCACCTGCAGGCCCAACACCACGTGGAAACCACCAAGGCTGGGGGTCTGCACCCTGTGAAGCAATGGCCCAAGCTATACCTTGACCTCTTTTAGCCAGGGCTGGAACTGGAGTGGCTGGAGTGCAGGGCTCCATGTCTGGAGGCTGCCCAAAGAAATGGAACCCTAGGCTTGGCCCATAAAACTATTTTTTCCTCCTTGGCCTCCAGGCCTGCTATGGGAAAAGTAGCTGAGAAGGTATCCAAAATGCCCTGGAGGCCTTTTTCCTATTGTCTTGGCTATTAACATTCAGTTCCTCATTACTTATGCAAATTTCTGCAGCCTGCTTGGATTTTTTTTTTCCAGAAAAGGAGTTTTTCTTATCTACCTTGTGGTCGAGCTGCAAATTTTCCAAACTTCTATGCACTGTTTTACTTTTAAATGTAACTTCCAGTTTCAGGTAATATCTTAGTTTACACAAATGAGCATAGGATTTTAGAAGCAGCCAGACCAAATCAAGAATGCTTTGCTGCACAGAAATTTCTTCCACTAGATACCCTAAATGATCTTTCTCAAGTTCAAAGTTCTATACATCTCTAGAGAAGGGACAAAATAATTCTGTTCTCTTTGCCAAAGTGTAGCAAGAATGACCTTTACTCTAGTTCTGAATAAGTTTCTCATCTCCATCTGGGACCACCTCAGCCTGGACTTCATTGTCCATATTAATATCAGCATTTTTGGTCACAACAATTTAACGAGTCTCTAGGAAGTTCCAAACTTTCCTTCATCTTTTATATTTTTTCTGAGCCCTTCAAACTGTTCCAACCTTTGCCTGTTACCCAGTTCCAAAGCTGCTTCCATATTTTCAGGTATCTTTACAGCAGTGTCCCACTCCTGGTACCAATTTTCTGTATTAGTCCATTCTCACACTACTGTAAAGAATGACCAAGACCAGATAACATATGAGGAAATGTGGTATAATTGACTCACAGTTCTGCAGGAAGCGTGGCTGACAGGCCTCAGGAAACATATAACCATGGCAGAAAGGGGAAGCAAGCATGTCATACCACAGTGGAGCAGAAGAAAGAGTGAGAGTGTGAAGGCAGAAGTACCACACACTTTTAAACAAACTGATCTGCTGAGAATTTTATCACCAGAACAGCAAGGGGGAAGTCCACCCCCATGATTCAGTCACCTCCCACCAGGCCCCTCGCTGAACACATGGAGATTACAATTCAACATGAGATTTGGGTGGGGACACAGAACCAAATTACATCAGTACTAAACATGTATATTTGGGGAAGGTATGCATTTTAAAAAAATTCTGATGGTTGTATGAACTCTTGAAATTTATCTTAAATCTGAAGTGTACAATACAGTAATACAATCTATAGAAAATGTACAGTAGATCTCTAGAACTTATTCATTTTGCATAACTAAAAATTTTCACCCATTGAACAATACAATGAACTAAATGCTTCTTATTAGTTCATTTTCACACTGCTATAAAGAACTACATGACTGGGTAATTTACAAAGAAAAGAAGTTTAATTGTGTCTTTGTTTCATATGCTTGAGGAGGCCTCAGGAAACTTATAATCATGGCAGAAGGTAAAGATGATGTGAGGCATGTCTTACATGATGGCAGAAGAGAGAGTGAAGGAGAAAATATCACATTTTAAAACCATCATATCGTATAAGAACTCACTTTCATGAGAACAGCATGGGGGAAATATACCCCCATGATCCAGTCACATACTACCAGTTCCCTTCCCTGACATGTGAGGATTACAATTCAACATGAGATTTGGTTGGGGACACAGAGCCAAACTATATCATGCTTATTTTCACCTCAGATTCATATGTTGAAATCCTAACTTCAAGATAATATTAAGATGTAGAGCCTCTGGGAGGCGATTAGCTAATTAAGGCAGAGCCTTCATAGATGGGATTAGTACCATCATAAAATTAGCCTGAGAGAGACTCCTAATCTTTTCCTCCGAGTGAGGACACAGCAAGAAGGCACAATTTATGAGTCAAAAAACAGGCCCTTAACAGACACTGGATCTGCTGGTGACTTGAACTTACAATTTCCAGCCATCAGAACTGTGAGATAAATTTCTGTTGTTTCTAATTCACCCAGTTTATGCTATTATAACAGCCCAAACAAATTAAGACAAATAGCAGCTTCCCATTTTCCCCTTCTACCAGCTACTGGCAACCACCATTCATCTCTTTGTTTCTATGTGTTTGGCTATTTTATATATGTTATGTAATTATTATCAAGCAGTGTTTGTCCTTTTCTGATTGGTTTATTTCACTGAAGATTATCTCCTTCACATTCTGTTGTCAAAAATGGCAGAATTTTCTTGTTTATGGCTAAATAATATTACATCGTCTGTGTGTGTGTATGCCACATTATTTTTATTCATCCATCTGTAATACATTTAAGTTGTCCTTTTACTGTATTTTATTGTCTGGCTTTAGTATCAGGGTAACATTCAACTCATAAAATAAGTTTGCATGTCTTTCATCATCTTCAGTTTTTTTTTTTAATATTGATTAGGATTGGTTGTTGGTATTAGTTATTTGTTAAGCATTTTGTAGAATTCTTCTGGGTTGCTCAAGTTGTTAACATGTTCTTCATTAAAGTATGTTACAATCACTTTTGAGGTCTTTTATTTCTGATTTTATTTTAGTTATTCTATTTATGTTTTCTTAGTTACTTTAATGAATGGATTGTTAATTTTGTTAATCTTTACAAAAAGCTAACTTTTAGTTTCATTGGTGTTTTCCTATTGCCTTTCTATTCTCTGTTTCATTTATTCCTGCTCTAATTTTTATTATTCATTTTCTTCTACTTACTTTGGGGTTCAGTTGTTTGCTCTTGTTTTGCTTGTTCTCTGAGGTTTAAGTTAGGTTTTGAGATCTTACTTTTTAAATTAAGATGTCACTACAACAGACATTTCTCTTGGTACTGCTTTTGTTGCATTCCATACATTCTGGTATGTTGTATTTTAATTTTCCTTCATCTAAAGATATTTTTCACTTTTTATTTTAATTGTTTTTCTTTAACCCATTGGTTGTTCAAGAGTGTATTATCTATTTCATACATATTTCTGAATTTTCTACTTTTTCTTCTTTTATTGATTTTCAGTTTCATTCCATTGTGTTTAAAAAGATACTATGATTTCATTCTTCTTAAATGTGTTGTCGCTTTTTATGAATTAACATTTGATTTACCATGGAGAATGTTCTGTAGAGACTTGAGCAGAATGTGTCGTCTACTGCTTTGAGGTAGAATATTCTGTGTATGTCTATTAGATCCTTCATATTTTAATTAAAATATATCATTATATAATTATCATTAAATATTTTGTTCTCATTAATTTTTAATATATTACATTGACAACTTAAAAAATTCAAAGTTAAAGAACACAAGTGGAATTTTAAAACTGATACTGAAGAATGACCTGATGTGATTACCACTATCTAGGGTAGAAGGAGCCACAAATCTGCCTCTCACTATCTTTAACCTTAATAAGACATATTCCTTTTAAGCACACCATATGTTATGTTCTGATTTGCCACTTAGTGAATTTATCAAGTCCTGGCTTGTGGTTGTTTTATTTCTAAGGAAGTGTTACTTATAGGTTCATCATCAAGGTAAAACGCACAGTTTAAAGATGTAGTGCCAGAAAAGCCTGGCTGAATTATTATCAGGAAGTGCCAAACTTAGATCTAAAAATAAATTATGTATTTATGTAAAGATAAAAAATTATGTATGTGTAATCTAAGTGATGAACACAGTAGATATAATCAGTGTGAGTTGAAAGGAACAAAGGAGCAAGATACAGTGAAAGTTATGAATTTATCACGTATTTTAAGACACAGACTAAAAATCTATTGGGAGGCTACTCCTTTCATAGAATAACAATAAGAGTGATAACAGCTAGCACTTACTATGAGCTTAGTAAGTACCAGGGCCTGTTCTGAGTGCTATCTGACTATCAAAATCATTTCTCACAACAGTATTATGAGTTAGGTACTGAGATTTTATCCATATCAGATGTGAGGAAACTGAATTACAGAGATACATCACTTGTCCAAGTGTTCATAATTAGGAATAGACAGAGATTGAATCTAAGACTTGCTCTAGAGTGTGTGGTTGTTTCAAATACCTAGGTTGCTTGAGTTGGCCAGTAATGCATAGGGATCTGAACCAAATTAGACAAAAGTTTCTGCATACAATGGTGGAATAATACTGTAGAAAGATGTTTAATGTCACTAATTTACAAAACCCGTTAAGTGCCCAATAGTTATGCCCCATTCCAACCCAGCCCTTTTCCTTATTTACAAAAAGATACGTTTGCTACATGTTTACAGTTTCATAAAATCCAGTAAAGGAAAAAAAAATCTGACAATGTAAGTAACCATGGCAAGACTTATAGTTAGTAACTATAAAATTTTCAGTTCCAGATACTACTATCACATTATGCTGTCCATATGAATTTACATGATTCATAATGTTAATTGTGTGTATTACTACTAAACACATAGTTGCTACACATAGTACTACTAAGTATGTTTCCTACTAAAAAAAGCCTTTGCTTTTCTTAGCTTGTCTATGGTTTTTAAAGACAAGAAACTGTTGAACACAAAAAAATTCAAGAAAACATCTTCGTTTTTAATCCACATTATATAAATTATTGAACTATTCACTGTAAATGACAGACTAGTTGGATTAACTAAACAGTTATTTTGGAATCATAAAAAGACACAGATTTGAGACATGCAATATTTAGAAAATCATTTGGGTTTTTATCTGGGCAGAGTTTTCACTGTCTTCAATTTACACATACAAAAGTGAAACTAGATACCTGTGGCTCAACTGTTTTAAAATACAGCAATTATCAATCAAACACACAGAATTATTGTTTTTAATCTTTATAGAGTACAGTCCCTTTTAAATACGTAAAAAAGTAAATAGGGGCTGGGAATGGTGGCTCACATCTGTAATCCCAGCATTTTGGGAGCCAGGGATGAATGGATCACTTGAGGTCAAGAGTTTGAGAGCAGCCTGGGCAACATGGTGAAAACCTGCTTCTAGCAAAAATACAAAAATTAGCTGGGCGTTGTGGCACATGCCTGTAGTCCCACTACTCCAGAAGCTGAGGCATAAGAATTGCTTGAACCCAGGAGACGAAAGTTGCAGTGAGCCAAGATCATGCCACTTCACTCCAACCTGGGCAACAGAGCAAGACTTTTCCTCTCTCTCTCTCAAAAAAAAAAAAAAAAAAAAAAAAACCACGAAATAGTAATTTTGCAGAATATTCCCATGAAAATTATATGGGCATTTCTTACCAACAAATTATGTTAAAATGAACTTTATTATAAATAAAATGACTAACTTGCTTAAATATAATTCATCTTGTACTTATTTTCTGAAGTGGGCAATGTTTGAGTGAAGCAACAATTAATTAATAGAGAATATAAGAGACTCATTGAATTATTAGACCTGTTATGTACATGGATTGGATTTTTCTAACAGCATACTTGGGATATTTTAATGTGTAAGAAGCCCAGAGGAATCCTTGTAATTCATTAGATTTTTTTAAACTTATAAATCTAAGAATGGCATGTTATTACCAAATTTTCAACACAAATGCCATATTATACAGTCCATTTGAAATCACATACTATTTAGTATTATCACTCTTAATCAAAGACTCATTTTGTAAAATGTGGGAAAATAATTTCAAAATGCCTAATTGATCTGACTTTAGTGATTTATTGGCACCAGATGCTAAATATTTCTTTCCACATTTTTCCAGTCTGTTTATGTTTTTCACTACCAAGGTGTTTTAAATATGCTTATCCTGCACAGTCATAATTTTGTGTTCTATAAGAGTGTGTCAGCCTACTTTCAATGTTATTGATGAGTGTTTTAGAGTCAGTTAAAATGCAAAGCTTGGCAGGATTTTCTCAGTCTTATTCTTGAAAGGTGGTTACTTAAATAATTATATTGAATCATCTAATTCAAGAAACTAATGCAAATTGCCTTTCCTTACAATTTTAAAGATGTAATTCTATAATTAAGTCTCAAAAGATCATTTAATGAACAGCTTTCTTCAAACAATTTACTCATATCCCACAACACAATTATAATTTAAACTGTATATCTTTAAAGTGTAAATAAATTATTCTATGCAAATACTTTATTTCTGTCTTATGTACTATGTTCCACAGAATATTTAATTAAAGTAAAAAGCCTTACCTATGTATAAATTAGTAGTAACTTGAAGCATATTTGACAGGCCCACATTTGCTACTAGATTTAGGGCAATTTTATAATATTTAATTTTATCTGCCAAGAATAATAGTCTTCAACTCTCAAACTAATTTGAACATATATTAAAAACTTAATTCAACAGCTCTAAGGGTCTCTTTCATATGCTTCTTTTCAAATGCTGTAATAGATGGGAAGTAAGCATTCTGGTGTTAAGTGCTTTCTAACTGAATGCTGGGATTAGATTGGAAACTGGGTTTGTATTATCTATGATTCTCCTCCTACCCTATGATTCCTGAAATATTTTTTGCTTTCACACCTACCCTTTACTTAAGCTTCCAAGTCTCTTTCTTTATTTGGCTGATCTAGAATGTGTATAGTTCACATAATCTTGTTAATTCCCTTCTTTTGTACTGTCACCTTTCTTTGAAACTAGAAAGATGACCAGGTATAGCTTACACTAAAATCTCTCTTCCAGTCTCTTCCTCTCTGCCTCGCCTCTCCAATCTTCACATTTTGAAAGTACCGTCTACATAGATTGTCTGTATTTGCCTCACCTCTAATTTAGTAATTTATTTCATTGCCTCAACTATCACAAATGAGTGGGAAAAATCTAAGTTTCATATTCAATCATCTAATTGGAAAATCAAAATTTCTCTCTCTTTTTTTTAAATTTTACCTAACTCTTTCTGAGTCACCTGAGCTCCTTAATCATTCCTTCTTGACACTTTGTACTTTTGGCTTCATATTCTCAGTTCCCTTATCTTTCCTAAAATACTTTCTCTCTGCTTGATTCTTTTCCTTCACGCACACCCTAAACTGGGAGCTAGTAAAAGGAGTGTCCTCAGCTCCTTTGTATTTCCTTACCCTTGTTTTACTCTCCATGACCACCTATTCCATGTCTGTGGCCTCAATGCCTCCTCCATAGGGTTGATGAAAACAAGAATATGACAAAATAGAGATAAATGATCGACATGTATGGCATACTTGGCCTTCAAATACTTCCTGAATTAATAAATGTTTGTTTTGAATAAACTAAAAATATGCATCACCAGTATACATTTCCTTCCTGGTTGTCAGGCCTATATTTTAAGCTGGCTGTTTGATATTTTTCACTTATCTGTCTCTTAAACATTTTTTATTGGAAGTAAGTTCAAAGCTTATAAATTATCACATGCCCTTTCCATTTACATCCTTCAGCTATTCCCCTTTCAGTATCTGCCAAAGTGATATTCATGGAAGCATTGGTCAAATTAGAAACACCTTGTTCAGGCCAGAAACCTGAAATCACATTCTTGCTTTCTTTTCCCTTGTTCCGTAATCCATGAGTAAAGAGGTAACATAAAACCTCAGTTTAAAAAAATTAAATCCGTTCTTCTCGCGCTCAATTTTTACTTCTATTGCTGTATTTCTATCGTATAACTTCTCCTTTGGCTATAGCAAATGTCTGTCCTTGGCTCTCTGCCTTCAGCTCTTTCGGGTCACCTCTCCTTGGTACGTACTCCCCACCCCACATGCACACAATGCTTCGTGACTACTTGCTAAAAATCCTGTGGTATTTCCCCATTGTGTTCCAAGAAAAAAAGGCTTTTAGCAATTTGACACCAAGCTGCTTTTCACGCATCTCATCTGCCATTCCCACAAACATACCTTATGTTCCATTCATAATATATTCTGGATGTTTTATGATTTACATATTGCTGTATTAAGAGGAGTTTAGTCTCTTATTCACAAATGCTTTCTTCCATTATCTGATTGACAATATTGTTTATTCTCTCTGAAACCTTTTATTTTGCTCAAACCACTGTCAGAGAGTCTTCATCTTAGGGTAAGCAATGAAGGCATGTCAAATAACTGCAAAAACAGAGATGAACTAAACAGAATGGGTTCAAAACTCAATTGAATATGGGTGCAGGATATTTCTAGACTTTCATGTTGCTTTGATTTATCTATTCACCAGTACCAATACCACACTCTCTTCCTAAATTATAGTGTGTAGTTCATCGTGAATCACGTAGTATAATTACCCCAACTGTAGTTTCTCAAAATTGTATTGGCAACTCTAGCTCCAATGCCTTGTTTATGTAAATTTGAGAATCAGCTTGTCAATGCCTACAAAAAATCCTTTCAGGATTTCTACTGTGATTGTTTTGTATCTTTAGATCAATTTGAGGAGAATTTACATCTTTTTTTTTTTTTTTTTTTTTTTTGAGACAGAGTTTCTCTCTTGTTACCCAGGCTGGAGTGCAATGGCGCGATCTCAGCTCACCGCAACCTCCGCCTCCTGGGTTCAGGCAATTCTCCTGCCTCAGCCTCCTGAGTAGCTGGGATTACAGGCACGTGCCACCATGCCCAGCTAATTTTTTGTATTTTTAGTAGAGATGAGGTTTCACTATGTTGACCAGGATGGTCTCGATCTCTTGACCTCGTGATCCACCTGCCTCGGCCTCCCAAAGTGCTGGGATTACAGGAGTGAGCCACCGGGCCCGGCCCCATCTACGTCTTAACAACACTAAGTCTGCCCATTCCTGAATGTGACATAACTCTCCATTTATTTAGGTCTTCATTTATTTCTATAGCGTTTTGTTTTCAGTATAAAAATATTACACATATTTTGTCATATGCATACACAAATATTTCATTTACATTGCTAATGTAAAGGATACTATTTTAGGATTTGAATTCCAATTGTTTATTGTGAGTATATACAAAGAAAATAAAATTGTTACGTTTTTGCATCCTGGGGATCTTACTCAATTCAGTCAATTCTAAGAGATTTCTGATGATTCTTTACAGTTTTCTACACAGACAGTCATTTTCTGTGAATAAAGTTTTTTAAAATTTCTTCTCAATCTATGCGCCTTTTTTTCTTTTCCTTTTCCCTGCTTTATTGACTGGGCCAGAAATACTGGCACATGTTGCTTAGAGGTAATAATCATGAAAATTCTTGCCATGTACATCTCAGAAGAAGGAGGGATCCATTTAGTCTTTAAGAATAAGTATGATGTGGCCAGGCATGGTGGCTCATGCCGGTAATTCCAGCACTTTGGGAGGACGAGATGGACAGATTATATGAGGCCAGGGGTTTGAGACCAGCCTGGTGAATATGGCGAAACTCTGTCTCTACTGAAGACACAAAAAGTTTTCAAGTGTGATGGCTTGCACCTGTAGTCTCAGCTACTTGGGAAGCTGAGGCACAAGGATTGCTTGAACCCGGGAGGTGGAGATCACACCACTGCACTCCAGCCTGAGGGACAGGGTGAGACTCTGACTCAGAAAAAAATATGATGTTAAGCTGCAGAATTTTGTAGCTATTCTTTAACAGGTTATGGAAGTTCCCTTCTATGTCCAATTTGCCAAGAGCGTTTTTTCTTTTCCTTTTTTTTTTTTTTTTTTTTTTAAGAGGTTGTCTTTCTCTTTTCGCCCAGGCTGGAGTGCAATGGCCTGATCTTGGCTCAGTGAAACCTCTACCTCCCGGGTTCAAGCGATTATCATGCCTCTGTCTCCTGAATAGCTGAGATTACAGGCACCCGCCAGTACACCCAGCTAATTTTTTCTATTTTTAGTAGAGACGGGGTTTCACCATGTTGGCCAGGCTGGTCTCAAGCTCCTGGCCTTAGGTGATCCACCCACTGCGGCCTCCCAAAGTGCGGGGATTACAGGCGTGAGCCACCACAACAACCAAGAGTTTTTATCATGAATAAAAAGGATAATGGATTTTATCAAATGCTTTTTCTGCATCTATAAATATTGTTCATCTTTCCCTTAGAGCATTTAACATATTAGTCAGACATTTAATATAAATTATCTTATAGTTTAAACATATGTGTCTGAATCTGGTTTTTCATGACAATTTTGTCTCTAGACAATGTGTTGGATTTATTCTTCTCATTGTCATTCCTCTACTTCATAGTTTAGGTTAATCTATTTAGGTTTTGGGGTTTGTTGTCATTACGATTAGGGCCTCATATGTTTTCAGTTCATCTAGAGACAACTTCTTTATTTGTGGCACCAACCGTTTTCACCTTTCTACCTCCTAAGTGAATACCAAAATTCTTTTTAATTTTTAAAAGTAGCCTCAAGGAGCTGTTTAAAAAGGCTTTTTCAAACTATCTGGTAAAATTAATATCATCCTGTTTGAATGACTATTTTAATATTCAGTTTGCTGGCTCTCATTGTTGGCATTATATTTTTTCAAATGTTTTGTAATTTTAGTTTACCATTATTTTAGGAAGTGGATTTTGTTTGCTTTTAATTCATTTTGCGTTTAATTTTGTTGTCTTAAGGTATGAATAAAAGATCTAAAATGTCTGATCAGCTCATACACGTACAAACACACTCACATCCACGTTGTTAGCCCATAGTTTTAGAAGTGGTTCATGACATTTCTCGCTGGATAGACATGATTTATAGAAAAATGTAAGACGATTAATTTATTCTGTTGTGTTATGGCTTTTGCTTATTTTGTCTTATTTTAAAAAGACTTTCTAATCCAAGCAACAAACATATCATGTATCTATCTTGCATTGTTATTAATAATTTCATATGCTAGAAAAATAGGTTTTAAATCTATATGCTTTTTTCTTTACATGGCATTAATTGATAGATTAATTAGGTCCCTTCAACAATGAAAACAACAATAAAAGATACCCTATCCCAATTTGTTGAATAACTCTAGTAATTTGATTTGACATACGTACATCTAACAATGTACCATATGTATATTTGTATTTTTCTAGATGTTTAATTCTACTATACTGATTTTATTCTCTGCCCTTCACCGTACTTGTTTAAATATAAACATGTTTTATATATTGTTATATTTTAAACAAATTTCTCTTTTCATGTTGCTGCATTTTCTTATTATTTTATATTTTAATTTTATAAGCACCTTTAAAATCAGTTTTATCAACTTCCATAGAATCTCTGTGCATGTTTTCCTTTGTATATATTAAGTTTACAGATTAATTTGATAATTTCCTCTACACAAATATATATATATATAAATACATATATATACACATAATTTCATGTGTTTTGTATTTTAAAATTTATACTGAACATTTTATTCATATTAGTACTTAATAACTGTTATGTGAATATCTATTGTTCAATAATAATATGAACATATCTTTTGTATATAATCAACTAGAGATGATGATATTTTGTACTTAATAGTTTTATGATTTTTTTGTCCTTAGACTCTAATACTGTCAAATAATTAACAGGCTGATTTATAACATTAAGTCAAATTCATGGAATACATAGCATTTCTGAATTTCTATTTTTAATATAAAAATATTTAATATTACTTAAAATTATTAATTATAATTTAAATTATGATTCAAATTGCAAAATGATACTTAGGTCTTTTTACCTGTATTTCTATGATTTAGGATGCTTTATGTTGCAAGTAACAGAATATGTAGCCTAAACTAACATAAACAATACAGGGAATTTAGTAACATATGTTACTTTTGGGTCTGGGAATTTGATTAAGTTTACGTGAAACTGGATCCATTATTCAATAAAATCTTTATGAACCTGATTTCTATTTTTTGTTTTCTTTTCTTTCCTTCCCTTTTCGCTTTTTTAAAAAATTCACTTTTAATTGCTATTTAAGCTATTTGTAGTGAATTACACAAATCGTCAGTATACAACTAAAATAATTATTACATATACACATCCATGTAACAACCTAGATCAAAACTTAGAGCATTTCTGGCATCCTCAGAAGTTTCCTTTATATGTCATCCCTCCAGAATAATATTAGAATCTTTACCATGATAGATGAGATTTTCCTGTTCAATCTTTATATAAATTAAATCATATAGTATTTGTTCTTCAGCATCTATCTTTGTTGGTTTTACTGCATTTCAAAAATTCACCTTAGAAATGACCTCTTAATCTAAAGTTAAATGATTTATTTATGGTTCTTCTTCTCCTTGACTTTTATAGAATGGGTTATTGTTAATCACACGTTCTTCATGCCACCAATCTTATACTCCTTTCATGGTGCACTGTTTCTTCTTTGTCTCCTTAGTTGCCTTGTTTTTGTCCCTCTATCCCCTAGAATAAAGTACTTCAAAAGCGTAACCTCAGCCACATTCTACCTAACGTTGATCTTAGCCTTCTCTAACTCTTTAAATGTAGAACTCCCAAGACTTTTTATTCTTCCCTTCCATGCTCAGTCCCATGGGACATTCAATTTAATGTCAGTAAATCAAGGCAAATAACTCCGTCTTCTTATATGTCTAGCTTTAATTGCTCACTCGTTGCCATGACACTAACTTTCACACTGCCTGCTCTACCTCATCATTGGAATAGCCTGATTATTTCTCAAATGATAAACACTGGACTTATTACCTTCTCTTTTAAACCATCATTTGATTATTTTTTGGCTTGGCAGATAATGGCACAATTCTTTCTCCAACATTAAAAGATTAGATATTAGTACTTAAGACTTTTTATTTTTTAATTCCCACATATTTAGTCAGTTGGAAAGTCTCATAAACTTTTTATTTTAATGTATTTCACACAATTATTTATGTTTCCATTTATATAGCCATTGGATTAATTTGTGATGTATGCCTGAACCATTTGTAGCAGGCTTCGAATTGATTTCACTACTGTTTCTTCAATTCTAATGCATCATACACAGCCATATGCTAATATTTTATTCCGTAGTGACTACCCTATCACTTACAACTTTTCAAAGCATTCAATTAAAACCTAATTATAAACAACAACCTAAGCTGAATTCAAGACTCCTTGTTACTGAATTCTTCTGCTTTGTCAGCCTGCTTCACATGGCTCATTCAATTATTTGCATCCTTGTAAGTCTATTGCCTTGCATCACAGAAAACCAAACTATTTTGTTCATTATTATATTCCCAATCCCTAAAAGAATGCCTAAAACATAGTAAGAACACATTAAATTATGGTAAAATAATGAATGACATGTTTTATAGTCAAATGCTACTATTTATTCTCTGAAACATAATAAATGCTTTCAATGTTTATATCATTGCTCAAACTATACCCATCGTGCAATGACCTTTCTCTCAATCTACCTTCATATCATGAAGACACGTTATTAATGATAGATCTCAATGGCAGACATTATTTAAAGCACTTCTTAATTACCTCAACTCAATGTTAGTTCTCATGGCTTTAAATTCTCATAGCACTTTGCATCATTTTTATAGAAATATTAGGCCCTTAAGACGCATTTAAAAAATTACTTGTCTATTTTCTGTAATAGATATTATGTTCTTTGAGGTCAGAAGCTGATGTCTTTGGAAACAATATTTATCAGAATAATGGTAAACATTTAATACACATTTGTTGAATTGGACTGAGTACTAATCTCTGCTCAATATAAATTTGGCAGAATAAAGTAGTGTTTATTATGCATGAAAATTTCAAAGGATATTGTGCTTATATTTTCTTCCAACAGATTAATTTGTTTGTGTCTGCTAATAAACGATTTAGCTACAATCCCTGGGAACTAAAGAAATACTAATTTTATGAACAGTTACTAGTGTAAACAATCTCTGTGGCTTCATGTTTACCATTACATTCATTATTTTAATATAAAACTCATTAAGGCGGGATTGTCCTATTTCAGTAAAAAAAATTAATTTATGCCCTGGAAATATAAATGAAGTAGAATTCATACTGCTAGCTAGCCTGAATTTTAGTTTACATACTTAGCATGTTAATTTATACAAACATATTCCAAATTAATGTGTCACATATCCGGCAGGTTTTGAGAAAGTTATGAGAATGTGTTCCTTGTTCAATTTATAAACTGAAGAAGTATATGCATAAATATACAACCAGAACAAATAAGTTATGATATGACCCCCCCATAAAATGGGAGCAGCATTAATAAGTTCAGCTGCTGAAAACCTACAGTCTTGGTTGGGCACGGTGGCTCATGCCTGTAATCCCAGCTGCTTGAGAGCCTGAGGCAGGAGATTCGCTTGAACCCAGGAGGTGGAGGTTGCAGTGAGCCGAGATCGCACCACTGCTCTTCAGCCTGGGTGACAGAGCATGACTCCATCTCAGAAAAAAAAAAAAAAAAAAAGAAACAATATTTATAGTCTTTGAGGATACATATAGATAAGACAAATGTTAAATTGGTTCCGAAACTGTACAGTTTAGGTCGACTGGAGAAGCAAAGGCTTTGGAATCAAACAGGTCTGTGTTTCTACCCAGGGCCTTGAGATAAATAGAACCTACTTCACAAGGTAACTCAATAATTCATAAGTAAAATGCTTACCTAAAATTTAGCATGTGATTAGTGTTAGTTTCTTCTGTTTGAGGTGTGAGATAATGCAATAGTTATTAATATTTCAAGTGTAAAAGCTTCATATCAAAAGCAGCAGTGGATCCTCATTCCTTACACTGCTGTTTTACTGTTTCATTTAAAGTTTTTAAAAATTTGATGGAAAGCTACTATAATTTTTTAAATTTTCTTTTAATTTAACTACAATAGTACTTATATGAATTCAAAACACAATAATAGCTATTGTTAATAAGGTGTTATTTTTCCTGCCAGTGAGTATTTGCCCTAATGGTAAGATAATTCTAACATATCCAGAGATTCAGTAAGGCCAAAGTAGTCTTTGTAAGTTACATCATTTACTAAGATGATGTAAGTTACATCAAGACTTTCCTGTAAGTTCTCCCTCTCATGAGTTAAAACCTTCCCTTTTCAGAGAGGTCTAGAAGACATAATCATTTACTATAAGTCTTGGGTGGCCAATAGTAAGAGGTCAACCATGACTATTGTTGGCAATGTTGGTGACATTACTCTTTTTAATGAACACCAAAAAAATTCACTTCATACCTACATGAAAATTAAAACGACAATGTAATTTCTCATTAAAAGGAAATATTTACATTTCACAGGAAATGGGAAGCCAGTGTGGCATCTCAAATATATCAAATGCCACTGATAATTTAAGAGTCTGGCTTTTTATTTCCACATGTTCTTCTTTAAGTCAGCTACAGATGAATTTGGCTAGATGCCCATAAGTGAGTGAAAAGAAAATTCACAGTTTAAAATGTTTTTTTTTATAATGACATTTTGTTGCTTGATTAATCTTTTCTGTTACACAGCTAAATAACACCATATGTTAGCCATGAGTTTATTGCTATAAGCTACAAGAATGATCTACCTCAAGATAAATGATTTGGATATTTTCTAGCTGAAAATGGAAGAGAGGCAAAAAAAATGCTGTCGGAATCTTGTTTCCAAAATCATTTAGTTAGTTTGATTATATGAAATACATCATAAAAATGAGTATGTCTTCAGAGATCAGAGGAACACTTTATAAGTTAGACCTTTAGAGTTAAACCAACATGGGAAAACACAACTTTTCTTTAAATCTATGTGGATTATATTTTGGCAAAGCAACACATTCCTTACAACATTAGCTAGCTGAAATTTAATTAAATGCTGGTGATGTTTAAACAACAGAAAAAATAAATTTTGTTTGATGGTGCATTAAAGCCAAATGAAGCTTGATAATTAATTCCACTAATTTATTCTAGATACACTTTGGATTTTAAATACAAATAGCAAATAGTAGCAACAACAACAATGTTAGAATAAAAGAAAAACGATGACAATAAATTTGAAATTATTGTTTGAGTATGTCACTTGATTCAGTCAAGTCATTCAAAGTTATTTTTTGAGTACCTACTAAGTGTCTACTATTTGATAGGCTCTCAGGACACAATAGTGTTTAAAACAAATAGGTCTAGCTCTCAAAGAAGTAATATTCTTATTAGTGAAGGTATACAATGAATGAATGAATGAATGAATGAATGCATAGACAAATCAGTCTATCAAAATAATGCAACATGATATCATCAAATTATTTAATGACTTTACAATGGATTTAATACCACAAACAATTTTAAGTTATTGGAATTGAATACATAAAGACACACACACAAAATCAAAGTAAAGAAACTGAAATAAAATGAATTAAATATCTCAGGAATTTCCTGCTTCTATTCCACCAAATAGGCATATGAGACACAAGTACTTGATCCTTTCTCAGATTTTTAGTTTAAGCCACATGCTGTGACAAGTAGATTTTTACTAAGTACACAGGTGCATTTCATATTGCTTGTAATGGGAAAAGCTGGATCAACATTAATGCATTCGTTTACTTTTTTTCTACTTCACTTATAAATTTGGTGAACATGCATTTGACTTGGCTTTTTACTAGCTGGTGTCCTAGGCTTTATTAACTCCATAATGATAGCGCATGCCTTATACAGTTGTGAGGATTTAATGAGACAATAGATGGTATGGCAGGCAAATTTCAGACAGTCCCCAGTGCATTATACCATTATGAAATCCCCTCCCATGAGCATAGGTGGAACTTCTCATGTGTTGCTAACCCTAGGATATGGCAAAGATGATGGGAAATGACTACATTCCCTTATGTGATTTTTCCTTAGCAGACTAGAGACAATAACTGACTGACTTTGAAGAAACAAACATCAATGTTATGAACTGCATACAGAAAGAGTCACATGGTAGGAAACTGTGAGTAACTTGTAGTAATTTACAGGGGCTTCCAGCTAATAGTAGTAGGAAGCCAGGGCCCTAAGTCATATAGCTGCAAGGAAATGAATGCTGCCAATACATGAATGAGCTTGGAAGCACATTCTTCCCCAGTCAAGCCTTCAGCTAAAAACACATCTCTGCAGACACCATTACTGCAGCCTTGTGAAACCCTCAACAGAAAACCTAGTTAAACTGTGCCTGGATTTCTGATCTTCAGAAACTATGAAATAATAAATGTATGTTGTGTAAGCCACTAAGTTTTTGGTAATTTGTTATGCAGCAATAGAAAACTGATATAAATGGAAAGGTTTTAGAATAGTATTTTGAATTTACTAAGCACTCAATAAATTATAGCTATTTTATCATATATGTCATGACCAATGAATTGGGCTAGTCATTTGGAAAAATAATATTGGGAAAACATGATCCTTGCCTTCTTGGAGTCTACTGGGCAGAGACAAACCTAAAGAAATGTTGACAATAATATGGAATTACTGCTTTAGTGAAAGGAGGGGGAGTATCTAGGAATGGAAGAGAAGACAGACCAGGATCATTAAGGAAGTCATTCCAGAGAAGCCAGCACCTGGACTAAGTTGTAAATGGTATTAATTATTTCTACCACACATTAAATGTATATATGTTTACCTATTTATTTACTTATTCATTTTTTATGTCTTTCCTCCAACAAAATGTAAACTTCTTGAAGGCAGCATTCTTGGTCTGAATTTCCAGTGCCTGGATAAATGCCTGTTACATAGAAAGTGCTTAACAAGTATTTGATGTCTGAATGTACTAGTGAATTTCAAGTCAATTAAATGAGCAGATCTGAAGAAGAGTGAGGGGAATCTGTAAACTTTTGGAAGTCAGAGAGGCCCTAAGCCATGATAACCTTCAAGTCCTTCTTAAAAATTGCCTCTGTGGAAGGAAAAAGTATTTTACCATAGTCAATGCCTAGATGCTCATTCATTTCTGGAATCAAACACATCACAATGTTTAAATGTATTTTCATCATCACTTGTGGCTTGTCACTTATCACCAGATGCTAGGAAATGCCTAGGATGCTTGTTATGATCTTTGAGAGAGCAATTAAAATTATGTTTACATGCTATATAAAGATTAAAAGGCTCTGCAATTTGGGAAATCTGCATGGGTTTGGGTCAGTTACAGGACTTCTCAAAAAAAGCTCTATGTATTTTATCATCTTAAGCATACATTAAATGAACACTGAAAGCTCTGGATAATTTTTATCTTGGTTATCATTTATTCTCTCCTGTCTGTCATGCATCAAGTTAGCAGGCCAATAGAAGTATTACATATAACCTACTGATATTGGTTGGATGTTTGTCAGTTCTAAATATCATGTTGATATCCTCAGCTCTGGAGGTGGGGCCTACTTGGAGGTATTAGATCATGAAGACCAATCCCTCCTAAATGACTTAGTGCCATCCCTTTGGTGATGAGTGAGTTAGTTCACTTGAGATCTGGTTGATAAAAGTGTATGGCACCTCCTCCCTCTCTCTCTCTTGCTACCATGCTCACTATGTGTCACTTTGCCTCCTGCCACAATTGTAGGTTTCCTGAGGCCTCCCAAGAAGCAAACACCAGCATGATGATTCCTGTAAGTCTATAGAACCAGGAGCCAAGTAAATCTCTTTTCTTTATGAATTACCTAGCTTTAGCATGATTTTGTAGTAACACAAGAATGGATTAACATACCTACATTATCAATAAGGGCAAAAGTTAAAAGTTTAGGAGTTGTCATTTTCTGGATATGTTTACTAGGTAAAGAAATAATAAAGTATATAATCTCTGTTGAGTGTGTTATAGCATGAGGTTAAAAGACTGCAAAACTTAAACCCAGAATATTTATCCAGTTCAATTAAGAAATCTACTCTGAAATTCAGGATATCTTTAGGACTGTATCCTACACTAGAATATTGAAAACTTTCCACAGTAAATATATATGCTTTGTTTTATAAACAGTTTTTTGTCAATGATTTATGCTAGTGGAAAGGAAAGTGACTCTAATTCCCTTACTTTAAGCCTTTCCAAATAACAAGAGGATTAAAAAGTGAGTATACACCTACTGCCTAAGTTAAACAATCACTAATGTAAAATTTCTCAGTGAACACTCATCATATACATGTAGAACTTATATTTTTCACATTAGGAAGTTGGAAATTCTTATATAAACCATAATAAATATAAGTATTAAAGTCTGAAGATGGAAAGAATTACTAGTCATGCTATGATCATACTCACTACAGGCTTAACCAATAAAAGATAAAGTGGGAGTATCATTTTGAATACTATATTGTATAAACATTATGTTGTGAGGCACAAATCAAAAATGAATTCTCATATTTAGAAATATTTAACAAGAGCTACATTGTAGTTAAACTTAATTAACTTCTGGTGCAACAGCAAAATAATTTAAATAAATATATAATCTCTCAACGAAAGAGTTTTTGTTGTTTTTATTGCCATTATAACTGTTATATTTATTCATAATGCAAGTTTTAAAATTCTCATTTATACTTTTGTACCCTTTTTTCCATCACAGGACCTTGACTAAGCATTTCTGTATACACTAAGTAGGATTGGACTTGCAGGTTTTTCTCTGGCTTCCGTTTTTATCTCTACTTTTCAGGCCTCTTAATGGAAGGACATGGGAAAACTAACATCATTTAGGGTATTATCACCTGAAGTACAGAGCAGTTTTCAGTGCTGGTATACTGCCTATTGAGAGGGAAGAAACTCTGATTGGTAGCATTTGTTAATTTCCATAGTACATATTTCCACCACCACTAACTTTGAGCTGCCAAATTATTTTATAATGATTGACAAAATTCTTAAATATTTAGCAGGTAGTTTTTATGTGCCAATAAGAGCCTGTAGGAGCCAACCACAGTATACCACAGATGTAATCAAATGCTATGTGGAGAAAGTTTGGAATTTTTGAATGATAAAATGTTGGAAGACAGTAGGAGGTCAGAAGAAACAAGGAGCTGAGTTAAGTCCATTGAGGGGGCTATTAGTCACATCAAGAAACTGGCATGTCATCATTCAAAAATAAGAGCCATCAAAGGAACAGGTCAGATTTGCTAGTTAGGAAGATCAGGTTGATGGTTATATGGAATACGAATTGGAAAAGATGAGTCTGGACATTAGAAAGCCTCTAAGCCTCTAAGTCTTTAAATACCTCATGACATGGGAAGAAAGACTAATTTAGAAATGTAATATGATTTGTGAAATACAATAGAGAAAGCTGTCAAGAATTATAATTTTGAAACTCAAGGCTTCATAAATGCGCTACCTCATTTCTCTTTGCTAAGTCCTCTTCCTGCTACCTTCCTTTTTAGCCATCTACTATTTCTGCTTATAAAATGTTTTGATAATGAAGCACAACTCAACAGAAATTGATTTAGACACAGTGACAATACATTTTAATAATCAGCAAAGACAGAATTGATTGGGGCAGGAAATGTGATCTGGAAAGATCTCACTAAAGGGCTAGGAGGAGGAGTTAATGACGTCTAGAAAGAATGTAATCCACAGATACACTTTTATTGTTAATTCCAGGGATACACGGCCAACTGGTTCTTTGCCAAGTCTGAGGTTGAAGTACACATCCCAGAAACTTTATTAAGAGCAAATTATCAGTGTATTCCAAAGGGAATGGGGTCATCATCCAATTAGAGGAGCCATTTACTAGAGGTGCCATTCAGCATTCAGAGTGGCAGTAGTGGTAAAAGAAACAAACAATTAGAAAAACCAAAGTTGAAGATCACAGGACCGGCAACACAACTGACTTGATTAATACATGTTCAGTACTTGAATTCAGTTAAGTCAAGTCTTGCTGATAAGGAAAGTTCTGTAGAGTCTCAGTATCTTGGTTGAGTCTCATGCTACAAGACTGTCCAAGTGATAACATATTCAGGTATGTGTGAGTCCAAGGACAGAGAGTTAGGCTGATTGTACAACACCATCCTTGATAAAAGGGAGATCTTTAGTTTAGCAACACTAATTATTCACAAAATTTTCTCTATGATAGGAAAAAGTAATTGAAATGGCATCAAAGATGGAGAGCTGCAGAACTGTACTAAGTAAAATCAAAATTTTTGTGACTTTGTATTTTGAAAAGAATTACTTCACTAGAAGTTATTTCACATAGAGATGTATCATTTATTAGAAATATTAGAATATGTACATTTTTATACTTTCAAAGAGGATTTTTAAAAGATGTATGTTTTAGCATGATATACAGAGAGGTTTTAATTATTAGGAAAAATCTTATATTTATGAACACTAATGAATATATCAATACTGTATAGTGTACAATGAGGAAATTTTTAAATGATTTCAAATCTCAGATGCAGAGTTAAAGTGTTGGTAGACAGTTATAATGATTTAAATTTGAATGACTTCTAGATAGGTTTAGGGCAGTACTAAAATTAAAATCTACCCATCACGGATGATATTTTCTGATTAACATAAATGAGAAATTTTAAAATAAAAAAATATATATATACATATATATATATTGTACAGAATGTAGCAGAGTATATGAAAAGCAATAGTTAAATCTTTGTAACTATTTAGTATTTCTGACTTTGATAACTTATAACAATATAACTGTAATTAAAATGATGAAAAATAACTGGTGGAAGATCCTACGTTCTGGATCAGTGATTGTCATTCTGAATAAATGAATGTCAAAAAATTCTGTATGGCAATCACTTTGTAGCTGACTACTGTAATTTTGGATTATGAAGTATTTTGTAAGCTTCTGTGTAAACATGATGAATAGCATAGTGGTGAAAATGAACAGCTAAGTGATACTCAGTGCCATATTAACTAGATATTTATTGAGAATTTACTTTTTTTTTTTTTAGGTGCTTGTATCAGGTATCAACTATGAGGTTCTAACAAAGGAAAGCAAATGAATAAGAAACAACATCTGATTTTTATGTGACAAACATCACCTTAGTAGAAACAGATATGAAAAAAATACTGTAATATAAAAGGGCTGGCTATAGTAGATGAAGCTTCAATTTTGAGAGGGAAGAGTGGTTTGATGAGGCTTTTTCACAGTGTAGGGAAAGGAGGAGTTGAGAAAGGCACCCCACTCACTTCTCTCAGAGTTGGAGAAAATTAGATGTTAATGATAATGCGAGATTTATAGATTCTCCCTGTTAAACTGTGTGGTTTAGTTTTCTATAAGCAAAATGAAAGCCTATCTTAATTTCAAGCTTAAACATTTTTCAGAGAACCCAAAATTTATTTAAATCTCTTTGTTAAAGAAGTTTCTAATACCTTGTACTTTTTCCTTTCTTTGTAGCACATACAACAATTTAAATTAATTATTTATAGCTGCAAAAATATTTAGTTGTTGATGTAGTATGATTAAAAATTGCTTTCCTAATTCAAAAAAGAAACCAAGAGCAGCTTCCTTCCCTCTGAGTTAGCCCTTCCCTTGTGAACAGATACACAATATCTCTGACAACAAGAAAACAGACGTTTAATGCAGCCCCCTCCATTTGCTGCCCCACAGTGAAACCTCATTGGAGGTAAAAGGATCTTGTGCCTAAGGAAGAGAAAAGGGCTATTAGCAGTTCTCGCCACTCCAGTCTCTATGTAGCTCAGATTGATGGTGGAGAGAGAGGTGGCTGTGATTTAAGCAGCTTGGACCCAGAAGAGTACTTGGGTTTTCTCATCTGGGTGAGACAGGAAGAATAGTTGTGTTAATAGCTCCAATAGGATCTCTATATTGAGACATGATAGTTCCTTTGACTCCTTCGCAGAACTTGTGAAGGGGTGACTTACTTAGCCCACAGCTCTCAAAACCCTTGAGAGAGGGGGAGCATGCAGATGAGCAGGTGCAGAAGTGGGACGAGTGCCTTTGGGAACCAGCAGAAACAAATCCCATATTGGACCCCACTGCCGGGTAGCGTCTAGGTGTTGCCTGTGAGCACTGGAGCCCCAGTGTGCTCTTTCGGCTTTGCCATCCATAGATGGCTAAGTGGTAAACAGCTCAGTGGAGGGTCAGGATAACACCCTTATGCCCCTGCCCTCTTGGTGCCCGAGTTCATGTCCACCATCCAGGAAGAATCAGGTCACACAAACCAGTTGAAGGGTGGTGAATGTGGAGAATTTCACTGAGTAGTGGAAGTGGCTCCCAGTGGGATGGGGAGCTGGCAAGGGGATGGAGTGGTAAGATGGTCTTCTCCTGGAGTTTGGCCATCCCTGAGTGAAACAGGCTGAACTCCTCTCCGGCCATCCCCATCCAAACACCTTTCTCATTGAGGACAGACTGCAGTGACCAGCTTCTTCTCCTCTTGACATTCAGATGCTTCTCTTCTCTCCTTCTCTGCTACACCACTCCACTTTGCCAGTGGAACTGGGGTTTTTATGGGTACAGGATGGTGGTGTGTGGTGTGCCAGAGTGGTTTTGAAAAAGGTAATATTTGTGTAGGGAAACAGGAATGCATGTTTTCCCTCAGGGACATGGGCCCAGACTTGAGGGTGGAGCCCTCACCAGGGACCCCGCCATTTCCAACCTGGTATTTCCCTGCCTCCTATTCATATGAATATAATGGTAATTTTTTAACATTATATGGTTTACCAGCAGATGCTCTGTCTTAATTCCAACAGCACTTGTGCAAAAAAAGTGAAGCAATCACATTAAAATAATGTCGTAAAATTATCTGTGGCTTAAGGTATACAATCTTCAATTAATTATAGGAACAGTTGTATATCCATATTAATAAATGATACTGTAAGAAGGTACTTGCTTGGAGGGCTCAAGCACTGCCACCCTACCCCCATGGAATATTTCCTAAGAGATCTAACAAGATATAAGTATGTTTTGTCTCTTTTCATATGCACATTAATCCCAACACTCTGCTCCTCCTAAGTGCCTCCCTCTTCTATTTAAGTTGACTGTGGCTTTGTCATCAATGCATGTGGGGACAAGGTAAGTGTGAGTAGCTAGCAATTTCTTAATTCTTTAATGCTATTAATTTCTAGAAGTCCAAATTATCGGAAAGAAAAACCAAACAACAACCAGATACAAACAATAAACAAAAATGGGAAGCTAAAGCTTTGGAGTGGGGAATAAAGATCAATCAAGGACATAGAAATAACTTTGGTAAAAACACAGAGAAGACTTTTTCCAAATTAGAAAGAGTTACACATATCTTACTGTTTTCTCATCCTAGAATAGAGATTGTTATATTTATCACAGGTGTAAAATTTTTCTGCTGAGATATGTGCATGTTACATAATAATATACATGCTTTTAATTAAATATGTTGGCTGTAATGTGCAATTTAAAATGTAGACTATATATTCCATAAAAAGTTATTTTTACAACCCAAGAGCCAATCATATTGTTTGGGCCACAGTATGTATTTTCAACAATGTGAGCTGAATTAATGCTGTATGCTTTTATCAGGAATAAATAAAATCTTTAATTATAAAGATATTGGTCTGGAGCTTGTCAAGCAACATGATGAAACTACGAATTCATCAGGTATTGATGCTCCTTTCCTGGATTTGTTGCCCCTACTTCTAAAGTACAGCCAGCTCCCTAAGGACTGGAAAGATCTAACCCTTGAATATCTAAAACTAATTTAACAATTGTTTTAGTAGTTACATTTTAATAGTTTCTGTGATATATGGACTTTAGTAACCATTAGGTAATGGAATTCTGAATAACTTAAAAGATAAAAAGATGTCAAATTTTTATACATGAGGGAAGTTTTAGATTATTTTAAATGAGATTAGAATTAAAGATAGATGATAAAGATTGTGTGAATGATGAAAGAAAATAAGAACTTGAGGGAAGGATACATTCTTTTTCTATTTTTGGGGAATCCCATCCTTTCCATTGTCTATATAAAACATTTTTACCTTATGTTATATTTGATTCAAAAGCACACTTGTAAAGTAGCTGTAACTTACATATTACAACAATATGCAAACATGTTAGAATCCACCATCTAAGAATGAGAAATTATTAACACTGTTTGAACTACTTACTTACATCTCCTGGATAGCAGGCACTCCCTCACTGAAGAGGTAACCACTATCTTGAACTTTGTGTTTATAATTTCCTCATTTTTCTAAAGTTGTTTTGACACATAAAAGGGCACTTCTCAATACTATACTGGTTGTTTTTGCTTGTTCTAAGGTTATTTAGAAAAACAAAAAGCCTGCTCTATCTATATTCCTGTGACTTGCCTTTCTTCATTTATAATTGCATTTTAAGAGTAATTATTATTGAAGGCAGCTGAATGTCATTCATTTTCACTATGGTATGCTATCAATTGTGTGTGTGGGGGTGTGTGTATATGTGTATGTAGGGACGGCCATTTGTTAGATGTTCTGCTGCCAAAAAAAAAATTTAAGTTGCTTTCAGCGTTTTCTATTAGAACTAATAGTTTTGTGAATATTTGCATACATGTCTCCTGGTGCACATGAGCATGAATACATACTTAGGCTATATATCTGGAAGTAGAACCGTGAAGTTCTGCTTCAGAAGATAATGCCAAATTGTTGTCTAATATAGGTAAGCTACTTTTGGCTCTCATTTGGATTTATCGTTGCCAAACTTGACATTTTTGACTACTTTTGACAACTTACTGGACATAAAACATATTTCATGCTAGATTTATTTTCCATTCTTTATTTCTCTGTCATTTTTGCTATTCTATTCATATATTTATTCATTTAATAAATATTTATTACTGATCTTTTACTATGTGTCATTCACTATTCTATTCATATGTTTATGAGTCATATTTTATTCACTTATGTGAAATACCTACTGTTACTTTAATTATGTTGTGTGTTCTTTCTTTTTGATTTACAGAAGTTTTAAAAATGCATAATATGGATAATAGTACTCTGAATATTATGCATATTACAAATATATTTTCACTTATGTGGTTAAATTTCCTATTGCTTTTCTTTGGAAGCTTTGTTGAGGCTTGATAGAAAAATAAAAATTGTATATATTTAATGTGTATAATGTGATATTTTGATATACATACACATTGTACAATGACTACCATACCATCCTTAATGTGCTGGATCTCACCTAGTCTTTCTTATTTTTTGTATTGTGTTTCTGAAAGACCAATTCTTAATTTTAGGATGCTTAATATATGAAACTTTTTATAATTTAAGTTTTTGTGTTTTGTTTCATATCATTCATAAACCTATACAATGTTTCTTGATATTGTAATGCTTACTTGTATTATTTTAGAAACTTATTTCTCCTAAACTTGATATTTTATTTTTGTTTATTGATTGATTTATTTATTATTTTGAGATGGAGTCTTGTTCTGTTGCCCAGGTTGGAGTGCAGTGGTGTGATCTCAGCTCACTGCAACCTCCACCTCCTGGGTTCAAGTGATTCTTCTGTCTCAGCCTCCTTGAATATCTGGGATTACAGGCACCCACCATCATGCTTGGCTAATTTTTGTATTTTTAGTAGAGATGGGGTTTCATCATGTTAGCCCAGTTGGTTTCACACTCCTGACCTCAGGTGATCCTCCTGCCTCGGCCTCCCGAAGTGTTGGGATTACAGGCGAGAGCCAGTGTGCCCAGCCTAGACTTGATATTTTATAACTTGTGAGGTGAAGATTAAATTTTATCTTAACACACACACACACACACACACACACACACACGTGTATATGAATATTTACATATTTAATTAAATGTGTTTTCAAGAATATATATATATACACACACACGTGTATATATGAATATATGAATGTACATACACGTGTGTGTGTGTGTGTGTGTGTGTATATATATATATATATATATATATATATATATTCTTGAAAAAATCTTAAGACTGGCAGCTTAAAAAATATCATCTGCACCAGCACAGGCCAGCTTTAAAAATTCATCTTACTGTAATACTTCAGGATATGATACCAGTTCTATGGTTCAAGGTGGCAGGCAGAATGTCTTTCATCTGCTGTTCGAATAATAAATTGGAAAAAAGGGTTCCATCAAAGAAAGTCCCAAACATTGTTTCTATTTGTCTTTTGGTGGCCAGATCCTGGCCCATAAGCCACAAGTTTAAGAAAATGTAAAATTATTATTTTCAAAAATTACATTAACAAGTATCCCATGTTCCATACTTCTATTATATGATAGACCATATGCCATTTTCTGGGTATAGAAATATAAATAAGATAATCCATGATCTAAGAGTATAAAAGTATGCTGTTAGCATAAGGGTATCCTCTGATGCTCTTATGCTTTAAGAGCATATGAAAAGTTGTACTATATTGTGTAATGTCAATTTTTCCATAAAGTAAATGATATGAACTGGTCTTTCTAGAACATTAGGCAGGAGGAACAGCATGATCAGAGCCATAGATTTGGAAGCCACAGAGCAAGATGATAGATCATGAGGCACTCATTGAATGTATGGTAGAAATAAAAAAAATAAAAAAAAAGAATCAGCAAGGATTGGGTTGAAAAGGTCAGAAATGGTCAGATGTTAATATCCTTAAATTAATTTTTCAAAAATGATCTTAACTTTTTTTTCTAAGCAATGGTAAAAAGGCAAAGGCTTTTAGAATTAGCCTAGGAACAACCAAATCTGTATCTTAGAAAGGTAATTCAGATTGGAGTGTAAATGTGCACTGGCAAAGGGTGGAGCTATAAGGCAGACTATCAGGAGATATTGCAGTAAGCATGTTAAAAGGAAATAATAGCCAGGACTAAAAGAAATCAAAGGAAATAAAATGACTATAGAAACTAATAACTGGTAAAGGCAAAGATGCAGAAAGAATTTCAGAAATAGAATTGGCAAGACTTGTGACTGAATAGTGTTATACAAGGTAAAAGGTGTTAATAAAAATTTCTACATTATATCATTTTGTGGGAGAAGAATATGGTAAGTACTTCACATGTGAATAGATTCTCCAGGAATCATTCATAGAAAACTAAAATTGTTTCCTTCATTGAGAAAAATTTTGAATAGTGAACTTTTATTTAGTGTCCTGATTAAAACATGGCATTATTCTGGTGTTTAAGATGATTATCACAGAAAGACAATGTTTCCCCAAATACATTATTTTCTGAATGTCAACGGCATATGTGTGTGTTTGTATTTCTTCTGAAGTATATATTTTTTAATGTTTATGTGCAACAAAAGCCAAAATAGACAAATGGGATCTAATTAAACTCCAGAGCTTCTGTACAGCAAAAGAAACAATCATTAGGGTGAACCAGCAACCAACGGAATGGGATAAAAGTTTTACAATCTACCCATCTGACAAAGGGCTAATATCCAGAATCTACAAAGAACTAAAACAGATTTATAAGAAAAAAAACAAACAAACCCATCCACAAGTGGGCGAAGGACATGAACAGACACTTTTGAAAAGAAGACATATATGAGGCCAACAAACATATAAACAAATGCTCATCATCACTGGTCATTAGAAAAATGCAAATCAAAACTGCATTGAGATACCATCTCACACCAGTTATAATGGTGATCATCAAAAGTTCTGGAGACAACAGATGCTGGAGAGGATGTGGAGAAATAGGAACACTTTTCACTGTTGGTGGGAGTGCAAACTAGTTCAACCATTGTGGAAGACTGTGGTCCTTCCTCAAGGACCTAGAAATAGAAATTCCATCTGACCCAGCAATCCAATTACTAGGTATATACCTATAGGATTATAAATCGTTTTGTTATAAAGACACATGCACACGTATGCTCATTGCAGCTCTGTTTACAATAGCAAAGCTTGGAACCAACCCAAACGCCCATCAGTGATAGACTTGACAAGGAAAATGTGGCACATAAACACCATGGAATACTATGCAGCCATAAAAAACAATGAGTTTATTTCTTTTGTAGGGACATAGACGAATCTGGAAACCACCATTCTCAGAAAACTGACACAAGAACAGAAAATCAAACACTGCATATTCTCACTCATAGGTGGGTATTGAACAATGAGAACACATGGACACAGGGAGGGGAGCATCACACACTGGGGTCTGTTGGTGGGGAATAGGGGAGGGACAGCAGGGAGAAGAGAGATTGGGGAGGGATAATATGGGGAGAAGTGCCAGATGCAGGTGACGGGAGGATGGAGGCAACAAACCACATTGCCATGTATGTACCTATGAAACAATCCTGCATGTTTTGCACATGTACCCCAGAACCTAAAGTACAATAATATATAAAGAAAAAGAGTGAAGTAAGATCATACACATTTTTACTTTTAACAATTATCAGTTAAGTTCCAAATCTGTTTCTATACTTCCAACAACTTCTTGCCATCCTGCATTATTTTATATTGAGTTTTTAAAATTAACTTTATTAAGGTATAATTTACATACTGTAAAATTCACTAATTATAAGTATATGAATCAATAATTGTTAGTAAATATATAGAGTTGTACAACTACACTACCTTCCAGTTTAAGAACATTGTCATTATACTCAAAAGATTCTTCACGTTGCAGTAAGATTCTCCATTTGCAATGATTTAACTCTTAGCCCCAGTTCTAGGCAACCACTGGTCTATTTTCTGTCTACATATTTGCCTCCCGAGCTCAAGTGATCTTCCTGCCTCAGTCTCCCAAGTAGTTGAGACTACACACACCTGGCTAATTTTTGTATTTTTTGGTAGAGATAAGGTTTGCCATGTTGCTGAGACTGGTACTTAAATTTTTTTTTTTTTTTTTTTTTGGTATGAGATGGAGTCTCACTATGTTGCCCAGGCTGGTCTCAAACTCCAGACTTGAAGTGATCCTTCTGCCTTGGCTTCTCAAAGTGCTGGGATTATAGGCCTGAACCTCTGTCTCTGGACTTCATTTTACCAGCAACTAAGATGCTACATTATTATTATTATTATTTTTGAGAGGGAGTCTTGCTCTGTCGCACAGGCTGGAACGCAGTGGAGCAATCTTAGCTCACTGTAACCTCTGCCTCCTGGGTTCAAGCAATTCTTGTACCTCAGCATCCCGAGTAGCTGGGACTACAGGTGTGCACTATCACACCTTGCTAACTTTTTTTGTTTTGGTAGAGACAGCGTTTCACCATGTTACCTAGAGTTTCCTCGAACTCCTGAGCTCAGGCAATCTGCAAACCTTGGCCTCCCAAAGTGTTAGGATTACAAGCATGAGCTGCTCCTCCTGGTCTAAGATGCAGTGTTTTTTTATATTTTAATATCTCTGAATTATGATATGTCTTATAAATTTTTACAGCTAAAAACATCATGTCTTTAATCAAAAATATTTTCTTGGTAGTACACTGGGTTTTACAATCAATAGTACCTTGGATTTGGCGAAATACAATAACTTTTAAGAAAGTAGTTTCTGAACAGAGTCTAATTTGTTACACTTGATACCCACCCAAGAAAATATGTTTTCTGTTTCATCAGGATATTTTGGACGTACTGAAGTAGAAAAAAATTTTAGGCCAGGTACTGTGGCTCATGCCTGTAATCCTAGCACTTTGGGAGGCCAAGGCTGGAGGTTCACTGGAGGCTAGGAGTTCAAGACCAACCTCGACAACATAACAAGATGCCATCTCTAAAAATAAAGTAAAAAGAAAAAAGAAAAAGGCAGCATGGGCCTGTGAGCCCTGTGGGTGCCTGCATCTCCAACCTTCCCCCATCTCCCCCAGCTAGCCCCTGTGTTCCCCAGATGCCCCCATAGTCAGCTCTGCAGTGGTCTGCTCCAGTTGCCCACTGCGGATTCAGGTTTCAGACAGAAGGCAGCCGGTTCTCTGACCTTTGTTGTGGCCTTCACAGGCCCCTGTTACTACGGTGATCACCAGAGATGCCTTGGCACTATGGAGGAGCCCCAGGCTACCCCTCAGCCATACTTTAGCTGGTTCTGGAGGTGCAACACAGGATTGTGGTAGCATTGCATCGAAGTATGGGAGCAGATTCTAATTCTTACGGTTTTCCATGAGAATGAGTGCTATGGGCAGCTACGTTTGGAACTTTTTGCTGTTCTCTTTTTTTTTGCGGAGAGGTTTTAGATCGGTTAGGAGTTGGCTTTATGTGGGAAGAGAGAAAAAGCTTGCTGAAATGGTGTCTAGACTAATTGAGGAAAAATGTCAACTACTTGAAAACCTGAGTGTTATTTAAAGAGTATGAAGGCCAAGAAGTCGAGTCATCTTTAAATGATGCCAGCTTTGAGAAGGAGACAACAGAAGAACAAAGTCTGGAGGCAACCTGTGAAAAGCCAAACAGGTTCAATGTAGAACTTGAGGAAGAAACACTACGTCTAGTAAAAGAGTTGAAAGAAGAGAAATCGAAACAGTCTGAACAAAATTAACTGAAGGTGGATATTTCCAAAAGGATGCAGTCTCTACAAGATAGGTCAAAATACCTCAAATCACAAGTAACTGAAGCCAAAATGACCTTCAGGACTTTATTTCAAATGAATGGAGAACCACTGAATATAGCAATAAAAGAGGCTTTGGATGAAAATTCTCAACTTCAGGAAAGCCAGAAACAGCTTTTGCAAGAAGCTGAAGTATGGAAAGAATAAGTGAGTGAACTTAATAAACAGAAAATAACATTGGAAGACTCCAAAGTACACGCAGAACAAGTTCTAAATGAAAAAGACAATCACATCAGCACTCTGACTGAATGCCTGCTAAAGATGAAAGATTGGGCTGCTATACTTGGAAAAGACAGAACGGATGGTGAGAACTTGGAGTTAGAAATGAACAGTGAATTAGAAAATGGTGCTTACTTAGATCATCCTTCCAAAGGAGCTTTGAAGAAACTGATTCATGTTGCTAAGTTCAATGCTTCTTTCAAAAGCTTACAGGGAGAAATAAATGAAATTTATATTCAGTTACCTGAAGTTGACAACATGAAGGAAGAGCTTACAGAACGTATTAAAAATCTTGAGACTGAATAAGCATCTTTACAGTCAGAAAACACACATTTTGAAAGTGAGAATCAGAAGCTTCAACAGAAACTTAAAGTAATGACTGAATTATATCAAGAAAATGAAATGAAACGCTACAGGAAATTAATAACAGAGGAAAATTACTGGTTAGAGACAGAAGAGAAACTTTTTAAAGTAGACAAAAGGATCAGCCATGCCACTGCAGATCTGGAGACCTATAGAAAGCAAACCACAGATCTTGAAGAATTGGAGAGAAAGATGCATTATTATCAAAAGCGCACTATTTCCTATGAGAAGAAAGCACATGATAATTGGTTTGCAGCTCAAACTGCTCAAAGAAATCTCAGTGATTTAAGGAAAGAAAATGCTTGCAACAGACAAAAATTAACTGAACTTGAGTTTAAATGTAAACTTTTAGAAAAAAATCCATATGCACTGGATGTTCCAAATACACCATTTGGCAGAGAACTTTCCTCCTGTGGTCCTTCACCACTGGGTTGGCCTTCACCTGAAACGAGAGCTTTTCTGTCTCCTGCAACTTCATTGGGTGTCCACTCAGATTCTCACCTTGCTTCCAAGGAGAGGAGGAAGAGGCTTAAGGGGCCCAGGGAATCCTATGGACCATCAGATTACCATTGAAAGAGGAGAATCAAGCTCTGGTATGTTAACCCATTCTCACAAGGGTCCTTCTGACACTGAGCCCCCTTCACCTCTGTGAGAAAAGGGAGCCTCTAGAGATGATTTTTCACCAAGAGATTTCCCAGGTCCACCACATGCTCCATTTGCAACGAGAAATGCGTATCCACTGAGGAGTTTTCCTTCTTACTTTCCCCAAGACCTGGATTTTAACTCTCACCTCCACTCCAGAAGTGAGTTCCTTCAGGGTTGATTCCACCTTCAAATGAGCCTGCTATTGAACATCCAGAACCGCAGCAAGAAACCTGCCGAGATTTTTGCCCTCTTCAAAAATAATTTGACTGATCTCATTTTTGATTTAAAGTAACTTCTGTTGCTGTATAACTTCGAATTACTTTACTTATATTTTGCTAAATTTAAAGCTTAATGAAATTATAAATCCCAAAATAGAATTTTGTAAATAAAGATCATTTAAATATTGAAAAAAGAAAATGGTGAATGCTTTTCAATATTTTTCCCATCATTCTGATGTAATGTTAGACTTTAAGAAACACCGTTCAGAACTGAGATCTTCGGGAAGTTGTAGGAGAGATGACCTGATGTGTGTATGCATAAGGCTGCACTTGGACTTCGATACACAGGCATCATTTACCAACTGAGAACCAGGGTATATATTATGCATATAATTGTGATGTTCATATCATTTGATGTTTAAAGTAAATTAAATGTGATGTACCAAGGATCATTGATAGTGAATCTGTGCCTGACAGAAGAAATTGATCTACAAGATTATTATTGTTATTTCCACTTTAATATAAACATATGCTTTGATGGTTCATCAACATATTCCAAGTATTTCAGAGTTAAACAAATATGGCCAATCTCATGATATCAGGTAGTGTATTTAAGATGATTTGTAGCTCCTGAAAAATTCCTTGCTAGCATCGATTAATGGGTCAATTTTAGCCAGCAGAATTTTACCTGCAATTATTTATTTACTTTTTTGTTCATTAATTACTTAACAAACACACTCTGGATCAGGTAATTTTTTTAGAAATGAAAAAATGAGTAAAGTGTACCTTATAATATCTGGGAATAACTTTACATGAATAAAGAAAAATAAATACTCCAATTGTGATAGGAAAGTGGCAAGAGCTAAAACAGAAATAAATAAATGTCAATGACAAAACAGAGGAGGAATTACTTAATTTTGTTTTGAGAACTGCCCGTAGCTTTCAAGGCCCAGATGTTCATTTTTATCCAGCTGGCAAGGCTGGCAAAAGTCAATTTGGTATTCAGTGAAACCTAAAAAACTGTAAAGTATCTGTTTTTCATAATTATTAGGTTTTATAACTGTTCCAAGACACTTTCCTTACATTTTCTTCCTTAATTCTTTCAAAGATTTGATGTTGACTAGATTCTTATTAAGGTGTCCGGAACTAAACAGGAAGGCAGCATGAATAACTGGAAAGAACAGCTATATAGGAGGCAGGTGCAGTGACAATTAAGTAAGAAAATGTGTTTAAAAGTTCCATCTGGCATTTGTAGGCAATCTACAGATGATGCTATTTTCATTGTCTGCTTTATAATCATACTCTTTTCAAATTAATTCCCATACAGAAAGTTCCTTATCCTCCTCATGTTTGTCTTCAATGCATAACATGAGAATTGCTTTAGTATCTTTACTCTCCCCCTTTCTGATTATCATTTCCTAATGTTTTCTTGCTCATTTCCTGCAAATACTATTCATCAGACCAGAGCTTTTGTATCTAATACTGATAAAAAGAACAAAGAGAAAAAATGATCACATCATATTCCCTTAGTAAATTGTTAATAAAAATGTCTGAATCACAAATTCAATATAGTTATGAAACAGGATCCAGATAGAAAACAAAATTGTATTCAGGTGGTTCAAATGAAGAGAATTCAATGAAGAGCCTGAGGAGGTTTCACAGAACAGAGATGGGATATTGTAGCACCTAGGGCCAACAGCCATGGGAAACTGAGTACTGCTTTTATGGTTGATGAGGCAAGAGGAAAATATAGTGTTATTTCACCCCAGTGAGAGCCAAAACCTTAAAGGGGGTAGCCATATGATAGAAATGATAGTCAATTGGCAGACGTATGGCACCAGGATTCAGACAGGGAAGAAACGGCACAAAGTCCTCTCCTCTCACTTTCTCATCTTTTGTCAGTGTCTCCCATTGGCTGACCAAATGCGGGGCAACTGGCAAGGGGCTCAACTCTGAAGTTTTCTGGAGTTGTGCTCTACAGGAACAGAGCAAAGCAGAGCAGAGCAAATAGGCAGGGATCAGGGTAGGAGAGAGGGTACAATTACCACCAAAGTGATACGATGAAAATTTGTGTTATTCTCCAAATTCTTCTGGGTACCTAACATTAAGTAACTAGTTAAATCTCCCAACAACTCTGTATGTTGCTGCTATTTTTATCTATGGTTGAGGAAATTGAGAGACAGAGAGAGTAAGGTATTCGTCAAAGTTTATGCAGCCTTTTTTAGCTGGTGAGTTCCTGCAAATGTTTCTCCTCTCCAGGGCCCCATTTTACTTAAGTAATCTGTAGAGAAATTCTAGAAGAGAATGTTAAGCATAAGAATGACTTCAGATCTTAATGTAGACTTCTTATTTTACAAATATGACAGCTAAATCTCAATTAAGAAGAGTTCCTTTGTAAGGTCATTATTTTAAAGACAAACCCAGGGCCAGATTGCACTTTTCTCACTTCCGGGTAGGTCATATTTGTAAAACAAGAGGCTGCTTCTCGTTTACTGTAGTGATATCTGATTTAATGTTACAAAGAATCATGATATTAAATTTTTTAAATTACTTGTGATTTTTATTTCAGGAAACTGCTTTTTTTTTCACCTCAATACCTTCAAAACTACTTTATCCATAAATACAGCACATAAATATTTCAGGCTTGTGGTGGTACTTAGCTGAGATTTATTCGTTTAGCATGGCAGCAGATGATAGTGAATTTTAGGTGCTGAAGTATATTATTACTGCCAGGGAGAAAATATAGTTTATTAATCAAATTACAGACCTTCCCACTCCATCCATTACCTTCTCTGACTTCTTTTTAAAATTTTTCTAATGTTTTTCAATTCTCGATGTCACTTAATTTTTTATTTTTCAGTTTTAAAAACTTGCCCTACAATGGAATACTTATGCATTTATTCTTATTTTAAATATTTTGTTGATTTTCAGATCTTAAAATATAAGTTTACTGGATTAAACTGATAAAATATAAAATATAAAGGCAATTTTTAAATGATGACTTTATAGAGAATCTCTACCCAGAGAAGGTAACTTGTTGGGGATAGATTGATTGCATGGATAGTTACAATTGGTAGCCTCCCTTTTGCCCAGTAACAAACATTTTAGGTCCCTTTTGCTCTTCCTTTATTTTTTCTTCTTCTTTTCTTGTTTTTTTTTGAGATGGAACCTTGCTCTGTTGCCCAGGCTGGAGTGTAGTGGCATGATCTTGGCCTACTGCAATCTCCATCTCCCAGGTTCAAGGGATTCTCCTGCATCAGCCTCCTGAGTAGGCACCTGCCACCATGCCCAGCTTACTTTGGTATATTTAGTGGAGATGGGGTTTCACCATCTTGGCCAGGCTGGTCTAGAACTCCTGACTTTGTGATCCACCTGACTCGGCCTCCCAAAGTGCTATCTTTACAGGCATGAGCCACTGCACCTGGCCTCTTTATTTTTTCTTTTGGAGGGTCCTGTGACTTGCTTTGGCCAATATGATGCCCAGTTCCGAGTCTATACATCAAGGGGCCTTGTGTACTTGTTTTATTTCTTTGGAACCCCTTCCTGTCACATGACAAGCTCAGACTAGTCTACTGCAGGATAAGATACCATGTGAATCACAACAGTATTATTCCAGTTCTCACAGCCTAAGCTCCAGACATGGGAGAGGCCAATAAAGACAACCAGAGATGACCCACCAGCTGAGCGCTGAGATGTAAGTAAGCCCAACCAAGAACAATCAGCCAGTTAATGGTCTAACACCCAAATTTAATAAATACTTATGGTTTAAACTAGTTTTTGTCACTGTTTGTTAGATATCAATATTTTGCAATAGATAATGAATGTACACATCCATTACATCAATATCAACATTTACATATGCATTTGCTATATCCACTTCCTCTATGTATATTTACATCTTTAATAATGATTATAATAATTACAACTCTTTAACTGAGTGCCTTCTGCTTCACATCCTTTTAATTGCTTACATATAGTATGGTTTTTAATCATAATCAACTGATGAAGAACTTATTATCTTCACTTCACAGATCAGAAAGTAGAGGTTCTGGGAAGCAAAGGAACTTTTTAGGTTACTTACAGTTATCATTAATAATTTATGCCACTTACAGATATCATTAATAATTTATGCCTCCACCTTTGCATAGATTATTATTAATACGTTAATAGTCCTACCCTGAACTGCTGGTAGCAATGCCCCTTGTCCTGAATTTCTGCTGGCACTACCATTTTTACTGGCTACTCCAATGAGTCAAGATTCTCTCATTGAGTTGGCAGCTGAGCTAAATATATTTTTCCATTTCTACTGTCACTGCCAACAAAGCTGTCGGCACCCTTGACCTTATAGCTCTAATGAAGGTCTGTTCTTCTAAATTCAACAATGTCCTGGCTTGACCAGATCTGAGCTGGCAAAAAAAGATGGCTCTCCTAGAATCAGACTTCTGCCACAAATAAACATACCATTTACATGCTCAACCCAGATCCTGTGAGCCAGAGACCCTTAAAACAAGCATCAATCTTCTACCTGTTAATTGTTATAAAGTGAGGAGATAATCCTCTCTGACCGAGTCATCCTTAGCCTGAGGCATATATCTATTACAGAATAACTTGGATCTAGGTAGTTTTTTTTTTTAATTTATTTTACTTTTGGTGCATACTATATCTGGCATTTCTCCCCATGTTATCCCTCCCCACCCTCCCCTCCCGCCCCTGACTCCCCTCCCGCCCCTGCCTCCCCTCCCCCTGTTGTCTCTCCCCTGATCTAGGAATTTGTTAGAGCTAACTGAGATACTACCTTTAGGGCACAAATCAGGAGGTACGTTTGCTATCTGATTTCGCTGTTTACCATCAATCCACCTGAGTTGGAATCATGTTCCAAGAAATCGGCCTGCAATATATGCAAGCAATATGTAGTTGGCTAACCTTTCCTAAACTCAAAGATTAGGTTAAAAATCTGTGGGCATACTTGACTGCCCCAAAACATGAAACGTGTAGATATGCAAGAAAATGTATTTTTTTCTCATGAGCCTTCTCAGTTCTTTTGTGAATCTATGTATGAAAATTACTGTTCAAAAGAAATGCCACCTCACTTCAAGAATGATGCATGACATAGGAATGCAAAGTAGAAAATGAAAATCACCTATAAATCTATATTCAAATAGACACATTGTTGAAATTGCGTCTCTGTCTTCTAAACCTCCTTCTAAACATACATGTTCTAACAATATTAGTCTATCAGAAACTGAATTATTTACTAGAAGCCAGACACTGGTCTAGCCAATGGAAATACGGCAGCAAATGAACAGATTATTTTGCCTCAAAAAACTCCCAAGGTAGTAAGAAAAGACAGCAATATACTTGTTAACAAATTAGCTAATGAGATATTATTAGGTAGTGAAATGTGCTGTACTTGATGTATTATCATACAGTGTGACCAGAAGATCATGCTGCTTTAGCTCATTCAAGAACTTCTTGCAGAGAAGATGGTATTTGAGAGATTATTAGTATCACAATTGCTATAAACTGAATGTTAGTGCCCTATTCCCGATATATATGTGTTGAAAATAGATGACCTAAACTCATATGGTATTTGGAAATGGGGCTTTCGGGAAGTGACTAGGACATAAAGGAAGAGTCTTCATGAGTGGGATTAATTCCCTTATTAAAAAAGTGTCAAGGAGTTAACTTGCCCCTTTTGCCAACTGAGGATGCATTTAAAAGATGACATCCATGAACAAGGAAGTGGGCTGTCAGCAGACAATCTGGGCCCCTTGCTCTTAAACTTTCAGCCTCCAGAACTGTGAGAAATAAATGTATCTTGTTTATATGTCACTCAGTCTTTGGTATTTTTGTTATAGTAGCCCAAACATACCAAGACAACAATATTTTCATTAATTACGTTAAAGTGCGAGTTTGTATGTAAAACTTGTAAAACTTCAAGTAAAACTGTATCCATAAATGGTATACGTAAAATATATTGAGAAACAAACTATTAAAAATGAAACCCTAAGAACTAATCACTTTTAGAAAAAAAGTAAATCATTACTTTTAGTTTCTATTTCAGGATATGTTTATTTCATCACCTCAACCAATAGGTTCAAATTTGTACTATTTATGGATGAAGTACATATGAATTGCAGAGGTGTGTGAGTGCTTTGCTGAGACTGATTTAGCTCAAGCATTTCTTGCTTCTTTCCTTACCTGCTTACATCACTTAACCAATTACTCTAATCATTCCTTGGCACACAGTCTCAACTCCCTTCTTCCATTTTATAAGCCATTGACAAAACTTCAGTCTTGATTGAATCCAATTCTCTGTCATTAACAGCTGTCCCTGTGGCTAGAACAAAACAAGTAACTACATATATTGGTGCCTCTGGACCATTTCCATTCTAACTCATTCTTTCTCAGCAAAGCTTATAGCTTCTCCTCATTCCTCAAAATTCTTCCATATCCTTTCAGATATTCACACTCTGTTGATGACTTTACTTCCTATTTCATTGATTAAAAAAGGCGGTATCACAAAATATATTCCACAGAAGGCCTCATATTGCATCAACTTACGGAGGAGCCTCAGTGAACATATGCTTTGCCTTTCCTCTATTTACTGCGAGTGAACTGTGCTTTGTGCCAAGATCAGCCCTTCCACCTATACAATAGATCCTATCTTCTCCATTTTATGAAAACATCACTTTTTTTAGTTTATGAATTTTCCTTTTTTACTTTTTCTACTTGCCCCTTCAGAATCCAGCAATAACATAAAAACTACATTTTTATAGTATTCAAATGAAAAGGCTTCTCTGCTATAAAACCTCAGTGTGTCCATTTTATCATTCTTCTACAAGAACAACACTAGTGCGAGCCTTTTTAATATTTTTTAAAAATTTCCAGAAATGTGGTTTGTACAAGTTATCTACTATTTCAGAAGATATTTTTCAAGATTAATCATAAGAATATGCTTAACTGTTGACACAGTTATTTCTTCACTAGGAAATATGGGGTGATTATCTCTAAGTAAAATAACTAACATTTAAAAATAGGAATGAATAATTGTTCATAAATATATCTATATAAATCTGTATTTGATATAGATGTATTTTACAATTTTTCACTTTTATATACATAATTGACACATCCATGAGCTTATAGGTAAACATCTCATATTTCCTAATGGTAAAATAACCAGGTGTACAGTTGTGTACATGTTTATGGTTTTGATATATTTTATCAAATAGTATACATTCAAGTTGCAAAATTTGTACAATGGCCCATCTCCAAATGCCATATGAGTGTTAATAACACTAGCAGTGGAAAATTATTTCTGATCCTTACTTTTGAGGGATGTAATTTTTTAAATTATTTTTAATAATGAAAGGTAAATCACGTATTTTCTAGAGAAATTTTTAGTTTTTGTGTGAATTGCCTTTATCCTCATAAAAATTATATTTTCAGTTTTCTTTAGTTGCAAGTGCATATGCAAAAGGTGTTAAGTCAGCCTCATGTAAATTTTTGCTTTCTTATTATACAGCTGCTGTCCCAGCCCTGGGAAACTATCATTTTACTCTCACTGTGTTCAACTTTTTAGATTCCACATGTAAGTGAGATCATATGGTATTTGTCTTTATGTTTCAGGCTTACTTCCCTTTATATAGTATCATCTGGGTTAATTCACGTTGTTGCAAATGACAGGATTTTTTTCTTTACCGACTCCCAATAGCATTCCACTGAGTAATATAGCACATTTTAAAAATCCAATCCATTGATAGACACATCTTGGCTACTGTAAATAATGCTGCAATGAACTCTGAAGTGCAGATATGCTTTTGAAACATGGATTTAATTTCCTTAGAATATACAGTTAACCCTTGCACAATGTGGGATTTAGAAGCACTGACTCCTCATGAAATTGAAAATCCATGTATAACTTTTGACTCTCCAAAACTTCACTACTAATAGTTTACTACTGACTGGCAGCCTTACTGAAATAATAAACAGTTGATTAACACATATTTCCTGTGTTGTATTATGTACAGTTATTCTTACAATAAAGTAAGCTGGAGAAACAAAATATTATTAAGAATATCATAAGGCAGAGAACATGTATGTACTATTCATTAAGTGGAAGTGGATCATTATAAAGGTCTTCATCCTCATCATGTTAAGTTGGCTGAGGAGGAGGAGAAAGATGAAAGGTTGGTCTTACTGTCTCAAGGGTTGCAGAAGTTGAAAAATACTTATGTCTAAGTGGATCTTTGCAGTCGAAACCTATGTTATTTAAGAGTTAACTGTATACCCTGAGGTGAAACTGCTGCATTAAATGGTAACTGTATTTTTAATTATGTGAGGAGACTCTATACTCTTTTCTATAATGACTGCACTAATTTATATTCCCAATAAAAGTATACAAAGGTTTCCTTAACTCCATGATATGGTTTGGCTGTGTCCCCACTCAAATCTCATCTTGAACTGAAGTTCCCATAATCACCATGTGTCGTGGGAGGGACCAGGTGGAGAAAATGGAATCATGGGAGTAGTTTTCCCCATTCTGTTATTGTGATGGTGAGTTAGTTTCCAAGAGATCTGATGGTTTTCTGAGGGGCTTTCCCCCTTTTGCTTGGCAGTTCTCCTTCCTGCTACCCTGTGAATAAGGACATGCTTGCTTCTCTTTCTGCTGTGATTGTAAGTTTCCTGAGGCCTCCTCAACCATGCTGAACTGTGAGTAAATTAAACCTCTTTCTTTTATATATCCAGTCTCATGTATGATTATAATTAATTAACAGCATGAGAATGAACTAATACACTCCATGTCCTCATTAATTTATTAACAGCATGAGAATGGACTAATATACTCCATGTCCTCACTAATACCTGTTATTGCTTGTCTTTCTTCAAAATATTTTTATTATTTATACATTTTTAATTTTAGTTTTTGTGGGTACATAGTAGGTGTATATATTTATGAAGTACATATTTTGATACAGGCATGCAACATGAAATAAGCACATCATGGAAAATGGGATATCTCCTCAAGCATTTATACTGTGCATTATAAAAAATTCAATTACACTATTTAAGGCATATTAAAATATACACTGAAGTTATTGACTGTAGTCACCCTGTTGTGCTATCAAATAGTAGGTCTTATTCATTCTTTTAATTTTTTGTACTCGTTAATCATCCCACCTCCCTCCAAACCTCCCATTGCCCTTTCTAGTCTCTAGTAACCATCCTTCTACTCTCTATGTCCATAAGTTAAACTTTTTTGAGTTTTAGATCCCACAAATAAATGAGAATATATGATATTTGTGTTTCTGTGCCTGCCTGATTTTACTTATCATAATTATCATCTCCAGTTTCGTCCATGTTGTTGCAAATGATTGGATCTCATTTGTTTCTGGCTAAATAGTACTTTGTTGTGCATGTGTACTGCATTTTCTTTATCTATTCATCTGTTGATGAACTCTTAGGTTGCTTCGTAATGTTAGTTACTATAAATAGTACTGCAACAAACATAGGAATTCAGATATCTCTTTGATGTACGGATTTCTTTTCCTTTAGGTAGATATCCACCAATGGGATTGCTGGATGATATGTTAGCTCAACATTTAGTTTTTTGAGGAACTTCCAAACTTTTTTTTTTTTTTGAGATGGAGTTTCGCTCTTGTTACCCAGGCTGGAGTGCAATGGCGCGATCTCGGCTCACCACAACCTCCGCCTCCTGGGTTCAGGCAATTCTCCTGCCTTAGCCTCCTCAGTAGCTGGGATTACAGGCACGCGCCACCATGCCCAGCTAATTTTTTGTATTTTTAGTAGAGACAGGGTTTCACCATGTTGACCAGGATGGTCTCGATCTCTCGACCTCGTGATCCACCCACCTCAGCCTCCCAAAGTGCTGGGATTACAGGCTTGAGCCGCTGTGCCCGGCCTCCAAACTTTTCTTAATAGTAGTTTCACTAAGTTACATTCCCACCAACAGTGCACAAGGAATCCCTTTTCTTCACATCCTCACCAGCATTTGTTATTCTCTGTCTTTTAAATACATCCCATTTTAACTGTGGTGAGATGATGTCTCATTATAGTTTTGATTAGCATTTCCCTGGTGATCAGTAATGTTGAGCACCTTTTCCTATGCCTGTTTGCCATTTGTATGTCTTCTTTTGAGAAACACCTATTTAAATCTTCTTCCCATTTCTTGATTGGATCATTAGATTTATCCCTAGAGAGTTGTTTGAGCTTTTTATATATTTTGGTTATCGCTGTCAGATGGGTATTTTGCAAATATTTTCTCCCGTTCTGTGGGTTGTCTCTTCAATTTGTTGAATGTATCCTTTGCTGTGCTGAAACTTTTTAACTTGATGTGATCTCATTTGTCCATTTTAGCTTTAGTTGCCTGTAAGACAGAGTCTTGCTCTGTCGCCCAGGCTGGAGTTCAGTGGCACCCTCAGCTCACTGCAACCTCCACCTCCTGGATTCAACCAATTCTCATGCCTCAGCATTCCAAGTAGCTGGGATTATAGGTGCATGCCACCAAATGCAATTCCAGCTAGATTTTGTATTTTTAATAGAGATGAGGTTTCACCATGTTGGCCAAATCAGTCTGAAAATCCTGGCCTCAGGTGATCTACCTGCCTTGGCTTCCCAAATTGCTGGCCTTACGGGCATGAGCCACTGCACCCAGCCACAATTTAATGCTTTCTATTTAAAATCTTATGTTGTCAAACTCTAATAATGTGAGAGCTGGGTTTTTTTTTTATTTAAATTAATTTTTTTTTTGAGATTTTAGTCCAAGTTGTTATTGGGTTGCTTTTAAAAAATGTTTTTTAAAAATATGTCCTTATAAGCAAATGTTCCAAAAGTCAAATATATACCAAGTTTCAGTTTACATACCAAGCTTGGTCCAAAGCTCAGTCAGAAACCCATGTTTATCAGCAAGAGACAACTGGGAAATGACATGTATAAGTAGGTGCTCAAATGCCCAACTAAAACCTTGACAGGAAAGGAAGCCAGAGAGAATAGTGGTGGACAATGATCACAGCTGACAATCATGTTAATTACATAATTAACAAATAATTACTATGTCACAAGTAATACTCAGTGTATTCTAGACAATCTTGCCTTTCCTTTTTTCTCTTACTTTTTTTTTTTTTTAACAGATTCTTGAGCCAAGGTGAAATATATTCAGGTTTGTTGTTCTGCCTGCAAAGAAGTAGTAGGATTTGTTCTTAGCCTAGAATTCAGTTCTTCTAAGTGACTATAATCAGAAACTCCAATTTTCAGCTCAAAATACTTTCAATTTAAACCTTGGGTTTTAATAAATACCTGGAGCATCTCTTCTCTAATGAGTCTACATATTGTTTGGATCCCAAGAAAATTTTTTTGATTTGGCTCAATTTAGTTCATAAAAGCAATAATTCATAGCATCTACTGTTAAATTGTTCTGATGACAGAAACTACCATCTTTAAAGTTTATTTGTGATTACTATGTCTTCTAGGATATAACATCTCAAGATTTTGGAGAACCGATGGTAAAATGAATTTTTTTCTACTTAAATATCAGTTTCTCAGTTTTTCACCTCTTATTCTCTGAGGCAGGAGGAAAGCAGTGAAGGAAAAATGAAGGAAAAGACATGCTATATTTAGGAAATTTTCATTTCTAATTTATGCTTTTGGGCAAGTTATCTCTTTCAAGTTCTTTGTATGGATGATATAAGCTGTAACTGAAGTAGAAAACTGTGGTATTACTATATCTATTTGATAAGATATTTCAATGGATCAGAAACACTAAGAAAGCTGAGTCACAAAGGACAGTTTTTAGTGGGTATGGATGCTTATGTAGGAAATACAATATTGTTAATAGGAAAGTAATCTATATAATGAAATTCATAGGAAGACACTGAGAACTCGGTGTCAGGGGCTGTGATTGGTACTTCAAAATATGTATGTGAGTAAGGCAACCTTTGCTTTCAAAGTGTTAATAATGATGAAGAATGTATACTCAAATAAAATATGATGAAGGGATTCTGTAGTATGTTTTGTGAGGCTACTTGTGATATGTTTCTGAATTACTACTCAACTCTGAAATATCACATAAGATGCTATGCTCCCGAAAAATGAATGACTTACAGTTCCTGAACATCCCAGGCTCTTTAGAATCTTACGCTGGAAAACTCTTCTCTATCCCTCCACTATATATTTCCCTCAGAAGTACTCATAAGAATAATTATTATAATGTCTTATAGCTTTCTGTTTACTTGTCTGAATTTCCCTAACACTATCAGCTTTAGGAGAGCCAGGCATGAGTCTACCTTGTTTACTTTTCTATCTCAGTTATCTTCTTGGTACGGTGCATGACACATAGTAGTTGCTCAATGGAGTGTTTATATTGACTTCAAAGATAATAAGACACAATTACTAGCACAAGATATTCATTGACTTCTTTCTCTTCCTTCCTGACAGAAGCAATGTTGGTTTTCTCCACCAGTATTCTAAGACTTAGAAAAATGAAGGTCAAATCATTGGTATAATTAAAATAAAGAAGGGAAGAGAGACAGTGAGAAAACAGTCATATGACATAGGATGATAGATTAAGGATGGAAGGAGACATATTTCAGGAGTAGAAAGTGATGCAAATAGATAAGTTTCAGAGAATATGTAAATAGGAGATGAAAGGAAATATCTATATAGTGGTTGTCATAAAATATGTATTTATATCCCCTTCATATAATTTGATAAAAATAAATAAGGCATTAAAAATTAAATGCTTTTCATAAAATGAGCCTTTAGAATATTGTAATATTTCAAAATTGATTCCAATATATTTTTAAGAATATTAGAAATAACCATGAAAGACGATTACATAAAGCAGTGATTATTTCCAGCTCTGCAACTCAGCAGAAGGTTTGTGAAAAGTTTGAACAGGATGGATAGGATCTGCATATATAGAAAAATGTAGAGAAAAAAAGCTATTCCAGGTACAGAAACTGTTTAAAATAGCATTAATTTTGAAGATGCAGTAGTAACCAATCATTTTCATGCAGATGTAAAGGTATTTACACATCACTTGTCTTACCTTGACTAGTTTGGTTAAGTTTAATTAAGGGCTTTTTTTTGTCCTTTTCTTTTGAACTTCTAATTACCTTTGATATAATTGGACAAGCAATCTATATTGCTAGAGGCAATCCATATTTCAAAGGGGATAAAGGCTAAATAAAGCTAAGCTACCAGACTAGAATTAGTTAGTACAAAATTGTTGACTTTATTTGCAGAGTGGTACAATAATCAACATAAAGCTGGTAAGTTCACTTACAGCTTAAGGGAGCCAATTCATTGCCCAATTGAGATTCATTTTATGGTAGTTTCACTGAACAAAAACGCTTGTTAAAACAACTGTGTTATACAATTTTTGTAGTTACCATAAACCTCCAAGTTGAAGGTTGCATTCCTGGGAAATTAAATCAAGCATTGCAGCAATATTAAATGTCTTACTCATTGTAAACATAAAGAGAAGAATGGCAGTTATGATGGACACAAACAGCATAAGAAATTAAAATATCAAAATGGGCTAGCCTCCTGAAGTCATCTGTGTCCATTATATTCCAACATTTACACAGAATTATAAGTGCTTTGCAAACTTTTCCTATTTATCTGATTGAGAAACTGAATGAGTAGCCACGGATTTGAAGTCACAATATAGCTTTAGTTCTCAACATTACTAACTAAAATAATTGGTTGAATGAATAATTAGAAAGCAAAGAGGGAGGGAAGGAAGGAAGAAAGCGAAGAAACAAGGGAGGCGAAAAGAAAACATCACAGTACCTGATTCAAGTAATGCTCCGTTATACAATATTATGCTTGTAGTTATTTTATTTTTAATTAGGCTAAATCAAAAATTTTAGCCTTTAGCTGTTGCTACATGTGCTCTGTTTTATCCATTGTGAACAAAATTATATTTGTTTGACATTTTTAGAACAAAGCAGAGACATAATGAGGTCTTTACCAAATTCCATTACACTCTGTAACTATGCCCTTTGTATATCATCACAATTGAAAGCCAATTATTTTTAGCAGCAAACAAACAGGACCTCTTGATTATTACATGTTATATGATCACTAAATTTACTCAGAACAAGATAAGACATGGAATATATGCTACTTCTATATGTTGCCCTTATTTATAATAAACTTATAAACAGATTTCTGTTTTGCATCAGCCTGTAACAAGTACCCTAGACTCGTAACAAGCAGACTATAAATTGGCTGAAAATATAGCACTGACCTTTGCTGAAGTAACCAATAACTAGGTCTTAAGTACGCTTCAGGGACACTAAAATGTGTGATATTTTTCTTGTAAAATGTGCTCATTATAGGTGAAAAATAGTTTTGCCTGTGTATAGAGCATCTGGATCTGTCATCAAATTCAGTCATTTAGGTGACTTTAAAAATAATAAAACTCATTATAACAAATGGATACATAAATAACTGATTGTGTGGTTTTGCAATAGCTTCAGGATGTCAGACTTGATAGAAAAATGATTTAAACTATGTAACAGTGAGAAGAAGCAAAATTTTCCATTGTAGAAAATGGCAAGAAATTATATTGTTACATAATCTGTGTTCAAGAATATTTAGGAAACTATTTGGGAATATTTGGGAATACTTGGGGTTGACATGATTTATTGATATACAACAGATGTTTTCTAGTGACTAAACTGTAAAGTAACTTGGAATATATTGTTGCTATAAACTTACTAGTCCTCAATTAGAAACTGGTTGATAGTTATAGTATTTTGGGGTTTTAGGTTAAATAAAGAGTTTATGCTTTGTCATTGTTCATCCCTATTCTGCAGAAGACAAAGAGTCAACAAACAAAGACCACACTGTAAAATACGTGGCAGCCATGAGAATGCCTTTTAGATCACTCCCTGCAGACAGAATCATTGACCCACAGCCCCAGCTACTGTTTGAAATTTATCTCCACATTCATGCCAAGGCAGTGCTTTCCATTTGCTACTCCCAGACAATGTTTGAGAACAGCAGGGGTACTGAAAGTATGTCTGTTCCTATGAGACACAGAACTACTTTAACGGGAGACTTGGATTCTAGGACTCTCGAAGGACATTGTTGAACTTTCTTTATAACTGCGCCTGCAGTCTCAGATGTGCTCACCCTTCTCTTCCTTCCTATAGACTTATACCCACAGTGTATTCTGATGGCTTTCTCAGGTTCCAAGACCTCCCCTCTTCCTTCTTTCATAGACATTTACTCTAATAAATCATTTTCAAGTTGACTTTTGCCTTAGAGTCTTCTCCCTAGACAATCTGACAAAAGCAAGGTATATATGACATTACACATGATGCAGGTTATATAGGAGAGGTTTCGTACAAACGTCCCTGAATAATAGTTTTCTAGGCTACACCAACTTGGGCCCACCATTGCTAACAGAAACAAGCAAAGTCTTTACTCTCGAAATTATTCTATCCTTATATTCTTTTGTAATTCACTCTACCTTTGTTCAAGGAAAGCCAAGGGACAGTGTATTTTTTCAGAAACAGAAGTTATGTTCTAGTGTGACTTCCCAGTGACAGCCATGAGTCTGACTTGACACTGACGCTGTAGCCAGGAATTAAAGTCCCTTACGTCTGATTCTGAATCCAGCCCAAATGTAGTGAGCACTAATATTTGTTACTGAAAGCTGAGAAAGGCTAAAATAACAAAGGTTTCACTGCAGCAGGTCTAAAGAAATTATGGAGAGAGAACTGTATAGCAACCATATTTCAAATAATTTATTAATTGGGCCATAAGGTAATCTGCCTCTGTTACAATCTTATAAATTTTTATCTCTTTTTGTAGTATTGATGTATGTGATCTATTTACTTCTTGGTATCTAGTAAATATATTAATGATAGATAGGAGTTCTGAGCCACATTCTTGGAGTTGAGATATTCAGTAATATCAGGAGTTGAGATATTCAGTAATGTCAGGATTCCTATGTGTTTAAGTGGATAAAGTAGGTGTGATTATGTTCTCCTTAGTGACCCAGGGTCTAGGACTGCTTCAGCAGACCCGGGACCAGGTCCACCCCAGGAAACACTAATGCATGTCTAACCCTGTGGATTGAGGTGCCAAGACTACTATATGCTCAGACCCCAGGCCAGCCACTGGGAACCAGGACTTAGACCTGCTCCCATAGACCCAGGATCCAGATCTTTTGCAACAGCAGGTCAGCTCCTATGGACTCAGGATTCAGGTTCATTACAGTGCATCCAGGCACTAGGCTCATCTTAGCACCTGTCCAGTCCTTGAAGACTCGTGCCCAAGGCTCACCCCAGAGCCAGGCCAGCCTCTAAGAACCAGGCTCCAAGCTGGCCGCCACAGATACAGGCTCTGTCTGTTCACCTGTTGACTCAGGGCCTGCTCAGGGATATTAGCAGCAAGGCTTCCCTTGGATGGTGCCAGATGGCCTGCCCAGAATCTCTAGACAGGCTAATTGGTGAAAGGTTTTCCAGAAAAAGCCAGTTTATGAAGACTGGAGCAAGTCCCTACTTCTTTAAAGGCACAGACATCAATGGAAGGTAACCAGAAAAACTAAGAGGACATAAAAGCACCAAAAAAATGTAATAATCTTCTAGTAGTTTAACTCAAAGAAATGGAGATATACTAAATGCTTCATAAATAATTCAAAATAATTATTCTAACAAAGATCAGCAAACTTTAAGCAAACATAGAGAAGCAATTCAATAAAATAAGAAAGAAAAAGTAACCAATATAAGAAATGTAACAGAGAAGCTGACATTTAAAACATTAAAATGAAATTCTGAAGATGAAAAGTGAAATAAATAAAATGAAACATACAGCATTAATAGCAGAATTAAGGACAACAAAGACTGTAAACTTGAAGATAAGTTATTTGAAAATATACAATCAAAGGAGAAAAAAAAAGAATGGAAAGGTAGTAAGAAAGTTTGCAGGATTTACAGCATCAAAAGAGCAAATGCTCAGTTCATAGATGTTCATAAAAGAAAAGAGAAAGACAAAAAGGTAGAAAGCTTATTTAAAGAAATAATAGCAGAAAGATATTTCTGGGAAAAGATATATGAGTATGGGATGGCCAATGTCTCCAATCAGGTGTAATCCAAACAATACTAGCCTAATCCATGTTATAAGAAAACTATAAAAAACAAAAGACAAAAAGATTGTCCTAAAAGCAAGCATAAAACCAGAAACGCATAACATATAAAAGTACCAATAAGGCTAACAGTGGATTTCTAAGTAGAGACTGAGTTGATACATTTAAAGTACTAAAACAAAAAACAAAAAACAAAATATATAACAACCAAGAATACTGCCACTGGACAAGTGGTCCTTCAGAAAAGAGAGACAGGTAAAGACTTTTCCAAACAAACAAAAGTTGGAGTTCATCAGCAGCAGAGCTATCTTATAAGAAATGCTGAAGGATGGTTTCTAGATTCATCCGTCTCTATGAAGGACACAAACTTGTCATTTTTACGGCTGCATAGTATTCCATGGTGTATATGTGCCATATTTTCTTTGTCCAGTCATCATTTTCAGCAAACTGACACAAGAACAGAAAACAAAACACTGCATGTTTTCACTCATTGGCAGGTGATAAACAATGAGAACACTTGGGCACGGGGAAGAGAATAACACTCATGGGGCTAAGTGTGGAGAGGGGGTGGATGGGAGGGGAGGGACAGCAGGGGAAAGGGAGGATGGGGAGGGGTAACACCAAGAGAAATGCCTGATGTAGGAGATGGGGTTGGGGAGCGGATGGAGACAGCAAACCACCATGGCATGTATGTTCCTATGCAACAATCCTGCAGGATGCAGGATGTGCACATGTACCTCACAGCCCAAAGTACAATTAAAAAATAAATACACACACTTAAAAAAAATTAGCCAGGCCTGCTGGTGTGTGTGCCTGTTAGTACCAGCTACCTGGGGGGCTGAAGCAGAAGAGGATTGCTTGAGCCTAGGAGGTTGAGGTTGCAATGAACTGAGATCATAACACTGCACTCCAGTTTGGGCAACAGAGTATGACCCTGTCTTCAAAAACAAAATAAAATAGAAGGTTTAATAAAAATAAAATATGGTAAATAAAAAAAAAAGAAAGGCTGAAGATATTTCTTCAAACCGAAAAAAAGTATGCTAGGTAGTAACACATATGAAATCACATGTTAGTAACATATCAAAATTCCAATGACATTTTTTACAGAAATAGAAAAAAAATGTATAATTTGTATGGAGCCAGAAAAGACTCCAAATAGCCAAAGCACTTTTAATCAAAAAGAAGTCTGGAGGCATCATAATACCTGACTTCAAAGTATGTTACAAAACAATAGTAATAAAAACACCACGGTACTAGCATAAAAGCAGAGACAGGGATTAATAGAATATAAAGCCCAGAAATAAATCTACATATTTGCAGTTAATTGATTTTCAATAAACATACCAAGAACATACAATGAGGGAAGGGCAATCTCTTCAATAAATTGTGTTGGTATAATTTGATATTCAATTGCAAAAGAATAAAATTGAACCTTTGTCTTACACCAGGTATTAAAATCAATGCAAAAGGGACTGAAGACTTAAACCTATGATCTGAAACTGTAAAACATTGGATACAAGATAGAACAAAAGCTCCATGACATTGTTCTGGGCATGAATGTTGTAGACATGAAACAAAAAGCATGGGCAAGTAAAACAAGAATAAACAAGTGGGATTACAACAAACCAAAAAGCATTTGCACACTCAAGAAAATGACAGAGAGGCAATCTACAGAATGGGAAAAATATTCGCAAGCCATACATCTGATAAAAAGTTAAGATGCAAAATGTGTAAGAACTTCAAATTACCCAACTCGATTTCTGTTAGTAAGTAAACAACCTTATTTAAAATAGGGCAAAGGATCTGAATAGACGTTTCTCAAAAGAAGACATCCAAATGGTCAATAGGTATATGAAAAAATGCTCAACGTTGCTAATCATCGGGAAAATGCAAATTAAAACCACACTGAGATACTACCTCATAACTGCAAGGATGGCTATTATCAAAAATACAAGAAATTAAAGATTTTGGGGAGGGTGTGGAAAATACACAGCACTTGCACACTGCTGGTGGTGATATAAATCGGTATAGCCAGTATGGAAAATAATACAGTGGTTCCTCATAAAATTAAAAATGGAACTACCATATGTTCCACCAATCTTACCACTGGGTGTATATTCAAAGCGAATTAAATCAGTATGTCAATGAGGTATCTGCATTTCCATGTTAATTGCAGCAGTAATTCATGATAGCCAACATGTAGAGTCAACCTAAGTGTCAACCAATAGAATAGATTTTTTAAATGTAGTATGAATACTCGTTGGAATACTATTCAACCTTTAAAAAGAATGAAATTCTGTTATTTGTGACAAAATGAATGAACCTAGACCACCTCATGTAAATGAAATAAGCCAGGCACAGAAAAGCAAATACCACAAGATCTCACTGTTAGGTGGAATCTAAAAAAGTTAAACTCGTTAATAGAAAAGAGAATGGTAGTTACTAAGGGCTGGAGGAACTGAAGGTCTGAGGAACTTTAGTCAAAGGACAATAAATTTCAGGAGGAGTAAGTTCAAAAGATTTATTGTACACATAGACGTATTATATTCTTGAAAACTGCTTAGAAAGTAGACTATCAGTGTTCCCATCACACACAAAAATGAAAAGTATGTGAAGTAATTCATGTTAATTAGCTTGATTTGGCCATTCTGTAGCCATTCTGTAATGTATACATATTTCAAAATAACATGTGTGCATGATGAAGATATGTAATTTTTGTCAATTGAAAAAAATTTAAAAAGAAAATGTTCTGAGAAAAATTAACCTGTGATATTAACTTTAATTGTTTTCATACCAGCCATTTGTTGAACTGTATATGAAAATTCTGATGTTTTTGCCAGTCAGACTATTTACATTTATTCATTCATCCATGCATTTATTAATCAATTCACACTTAAATCAATATATTTGTTGATAAATATGTACTATTTATAAGGCATTGTGACATGCCAAATGTTGCTATTGGTGAACAAAACTATTTTAGTCATTCTAGAGACCAGGACTCCTGAAGAGGGGTCCTCAAATGGTAACAAAATTAACAAAACATGAAATTGTATGATTAAGAAAATTATCAATTTCCTAGCCATTTTAGCAATCAATGAATACAGAATCAATAAGTGATTAAGTGGTATTTTCAATATACAGTTATGCAATTGTTAACCATGGAGGTATGTTCTGAGAAATGTGTTATTAGGTGATTTTGTCATTGTGTGATCTTCACGGAGTGTGCTATGCAAACCTAGATCATGTAGCCAACTACAAACCTGGGCTGCAAACCTGTATAGCATCTTACTATACTGGTATTGAAGGCAGTTCTAACACAACGGTGAGTATTCGTGTATTTAAACATAGAAAAAATACAGTAAAAATATTTTGTATCAAACATAAAAAATGATACACGTGTATAGGATACTTATCATGAATGGAGCTTGCAGGAATGGAAGTTATACTGGGTGAGCCAAGGAGTGAATGGTGAATCAATGTGAATGGATGTCTGACATTACTGGACACCATTCTAGACTTTATCAACTACACTTAGCCGACTGCAGCCTACAGTTAGGCTATAATAAATTTATTATAAAAATGTTTCTCTTTAATAATAAATTAACCTGAAATTGCTGTAACCTTCTTTTTCTTTGTAATTTATTTTTTAAATTTTTGACTCTTTTGTCACTTAGCTTAAAACACAAACACACTTTACAGCTGCAATCAAAACATTTTCTTTTTATAGCACTATTCTATAAGCATTTTTTTCTGTTTTTTCCTTTTTTGTTAAAATTAAGACACAAACATATTCTTAAGCCTAAAATGACACCGGGTGAGAATCAACGATATCTCTATTTTTCACCTCCACATCTTCTCCCATTGGAGGGTCCTCAGGAACCAAAAACACACATAGAGCTATCATCACCTATGGTAACAATGCCTAACAATGCCTTCTTCTGGATGCCTCCTGAAGGACCTGCCTATATATTATTATATTTATATATATATTATATGTATTATATATAATTCCATATTATACATAATTATATATTATTTGTATTATATTTACTTATATATTATATATTTATATATGTATAAATATATTTATATATGTAGGAGGAGTATACTCTAAGATAACAATAAAAAGTTAGAACAGTAGGATGTTTACAGCAGCTTCACCACAAACACAGTAATCCATTGTACTATGGCCTTTCAATGGCTACAATCTCACTATGTCATAGTACATTTTCAGCCCACTATAATCTTAGGGGACCAATACTGTATATGCAGACCATTGTATATGCAATCTGTCTTTGACCAAAATGTCATGTGGTACGTGACTGTATTTAAGAAGAAAAATGGTTTGTTAATAGTAATATTCAGTTATGACAAAGTTCTAAGCTTTTTGATATAGCCATGATGAGTTTCTCAAATGAAATGCAATTTATCAAAAGTTAAAATGGCCAAACATATTTCACTTGGACTTCATATTCCTATGTCTAGGTATCAATAGTAAGAAAATGATATTAAATGTAAAATAAAACTTTGTATTTTACAGTGTAGCATTTATTATTTTAAAAGCAACATTAGACACATTTTAAATGAGTATTGATGCAGTAATTGTTATGGAACATATTAGGGAACTTAGATAAAATGTGTTATTGAAAATTATGCTTATGAAGAATTTGTATTATCATGTAAAATGCTTAAGTTAAAGAAATGCAAAATTTGTAATGGGATAGCTTCAGTGTTTATAGAAAGATGCTTAAAACAAGAAAAGTGATTCAGAGCCCTATGGTAATGATATTATTTTAGGGTGATGTTATTAATCATTGTTTGCCTTTATGAATTTTTTTGCCTTTAACATATTGTGTATTTTCCAATGTTGCCTATGGACATGATTTTCATATCTAAACAAGGTAATTTGAGTAGAGAAAAAAAAGATATCCAGAATACCATGGAACAGAAATTATAGAATGTCATTTTCTGTTTAATCATTAAACTAATCTGAAAATTATGCCAGAAATAGTATAGAGCTGATTAAATTTATGTATCCATGTACTTATGTCTCAAAAATATGTTCTTCTTTTCTTATTTGAGTAAATCACAAAGAAACATTTTCTTAAGTCAATTTCCTAATTTAAGCAATATATGATAAATTTCCTAAAACGGTAAAATCTTAAACATTGATTTGGTTTACAACATGTAACACTTCAGGTTCACGGATCACTGGTGATGCACATGAAGGATTTTATATGTCTTTTCTAATCTGTGAGGCTATCCATCACTTTCATAGACCTAGGACCTCCAGAAATCTGGGCTGACTGCATTTTGATTCTGTCATTTTTTTTCCAGTTAACTTTATTAGTGTTGATCACGCCGGACTTTACTAAGATTATTTTGGTTCCTTTAACCTTGGCTCTATTGACCTGGAATAGTCAGCAGCCAGCTGACACCATGGCTAACTATATTTTTAGGCAATATCCTAAGTAATTAAGAAAAAAAAATTATTAAAGCAATAAAGATAATTTAAAGGAGTCTACCACAAGAAGAAAAATAGGATAGTATGAGTAATGTTAGTCAAATAATTCAATCATAGTACAACGCAAGGCAGTTTGGAGAAAGTTATTTTAGTATGTGGTTATACTGGACATTAACTTAAGTAGAACAGAAGAGAGTAGAGATATGGGGGCTGGATATATTTGTGATAGTTGCTAAAATTGGTGAAACAAGGTCATGGGACAGATGAGAGGCTATGGTGACTTCCAGTGCACTGTGGAGTAGATGTCTTTGGACAAAAGGAGAGAAAGAACTTCTGAGACATAAGCAAATGAATTAACAATATATTTAGGTGCAGGCACATTTCTAAATGTGGTTGAGCAGCTGACTGAGTTCATAATTAGTTAATGTATTTTCCTTAGGAAGAAACAGGCCATTTAAGTAAACAAAGTAGCTCAAAAGCTTAAAGATACTAATGACATTTTTTTTTTAACTTTATCTTGGTTCAGGGGTACGTGTGCTGGATTGCTATATAGATGAATTACATGTGTTTGAGTTTGATGTGTTCAAATTATTTCATCACTGAGGTAATAAGCATAATACTTGATGGGGAGTTTTTCAATTCTCACCCTCCTCTCATTCCCTGCTCTCAAGAAGGCCTCCGTGTCCATTATTCCCTTCTTTGTGTCCATAAGTACTCAATGTTTAACTCCCATTTATAAATGATATTCTTACAGGGAAAAATGAGTAAGTAATGGATCTGATTAGGGAGAAGATAAGTGGTTTCTGCATGTATCACTGATGTTGTTAAAGGAATAAAGATGTTTCTCTTTGATACAGTTTGGGACTGTAACATTCATGAGGAATTATCCTGTTAAATTAAGCAGACAGTACCTGACAGATACTTTGCTAAACATTGAGGGAAAGAAAAAAAACAAGCAACAAATAAGATTTTGTTTCACATATGAAGGGTCTGTCTAAACAGAACAAAAGTTAGGCATATAGATAATTAAAATGAAAAGCAGAAGTGTTGTGCACACACTGCAGCTATTAAAAACAAGAGTTTCACCATTAAAGTATCTGGAATTGAATTAGAACCTCACTACTGTATAGTTGATTATGTTAAGGCAATCGCCTTAACTCATGTGCCCTTTGGTTATTTAGCTCTAAAACCTGACTAATAGATGGCATAGTTAGAGCATATATGTGAATCAGTTTATGAATTCTAAAATTCACAGAGCACATAAAATTTGTTCCAGGCATTGAAGTGTGGTGTAGCTGTTGGTAGGCAGAGTTAAGGTGACAAAGTTGTAAGTAGAGGAAAGTATGTCAGCAAAAATTTAGTGAAGAAAAATCAAAAGTCTTATAGAGTAACAGAAAGCAGACCAGATTGCCTAGAAAGTGTTACCAAAACACCAGGGGTTCAGTCTAGGTCTTGCTGCTTGCTGCACAGAGAGTCAATCACTGAGACAACAAGGACTGCCAGGGAGACAAGTATTGCCAAAGGAAAAGGCTCTGATTGGGTGCTGCGGTCAAAGAGATGGGAGTTCAATCTCAAATCCATCTCCCTGACTGAATAAAAGTAGGTATTTATATATCAGGGAAAAAATGTAACAATGTGTAAGAAAATAGGAACTAGGAGGGGCAAAGAAGCAATCATGACGAAAGAGGAGTCCAAAGGTCTCACTGTCTGGATATGGTGGTCTGGTGAGTTTCAGTTCTTTGATACTTGTTTTTTTTTTTTTTTTTTTTTTTTTTTTTTTTTTTTGAGAGTCTGAACGTTTTTTCCTGAGGAAGGAACTCAGATAAAACAAATATAAGTTTCAAGCTTTAAGACTAGAGAGACCAATTACTATGTTCGTTATCCTAAAGAACAGTTTATGGGGCAATTGGGTCAAAATCAAGGGAATAAAATGGCATAAAGTGGAGTTGTGGCCATATTTTATATGTTTTGAATTCTATATTAAGCAGTTGTCTTGTTAATTATGGCTAGAATATAATCTAAAACTAGTATATGTTCTACAAAGACCTGCATTTTCTAAGCCTCTCTGTATATAAAACCTCATTTCATTTCACTTTCCCTTTATAGATGATCAGGTGACATTGTTTTTCTTTTGGTTTCCAAGATCTTCTCCAACCACTTTCATTTGTAGATTCTCAGCCCATTTCTTCCTATTCAGATCTCAGTTTAAAGGTCTTTTTTGCACAGAACAAATTTGAAAATACTCTATGTAAAGTAGAATAGCTTCTATTATTCTGCATTTTACCATCTTTTTCCTTCAAAACATAGTTATAATTTTTAATTTTTCTCTTTGCTTCTTTTTCAGTCCACTGAACTCCCCTCTATATCTCACTCAGAATATGTAATCCATGAGGGAAGAAACTGTGCTTGCTCACTGTTCATTGCTTAACATATTATCTAGTACACAGATGTGTTTAAAAAATATTTTTGAATAAGTACATTAATATTTTTAAAGAGTTGTAAAATTTTAAGTATAGAAATATTTAGAGGGAAAAGACTGTGCTTAAAAAGTAAACTAACACTATACTATATAATGGACTAAAAATATGAAGCTGAACATAAATCATTCAGTTGTTACTGCAGTAGTCACACATTTGTTAATGAAGATCTGTTCTACTGAAGATTGTACATGGAAGGGAAAAGGGTGAGCAGCTTCAGAGGTTGAGAAGGAAGAAGAATTAGGACTGATAATCGAGTAGAAATAGGGTAGAAGAATGAATTTGAAGATGAATATATTGGGGGAGATGATTTTTCTGTGTTATTTCATCTAGTGTGAAGTGCTCCACCTCTGTTTAACCTTCACCTAGCTGGAAGAAGGTGATACTAAGTCATTTCAAGAGTCCATGATAGTTAACTTGATTTAATCCCGTGTATTATGAGGAGCTCTACAGAGCTGAACACTGAAGTACATTGTTAAGGAAATACTTAAGAGAAATTTATTACAAAGTGTTCCATTTTTATCATTTGAGGGTAAGGTCATTCTGAATTTCTGTTGTAAGTTTCATATGTCAGTACTTTATAGCTGAACTATTTCAAATGACAGGCAAATCATTCACTACTTGTCAACACAAAGAATTTCATGTTTTAACAAAATGCTGAATGAGACTTTTCAGTTAAAAACATTCAAGTTTCTTTCTAAAAAGCCTTTGGAATATTTCCAAAATATAACCAGAGGGTTAGATAAAAAGACAAACACATGGAAGTCATATTAATTTCAACCAAGGACATTATGAGAGTTAAGATTATTTGATTAAGCTGAACCTATTTCCTCCAGCATTCAAATATGAATACACAGAAGGTGAAGTGGGATAGTTTTCTTGACTCATTCATGGGACTCACAAAGGGTTTGACTTGTTTACTCAGCTCATAGCTCTCATCTCCTCATGGAAGATGAAGCATGCAGGTGAGCAGGTTAAGGGCCAGGACAAGCTTTTCTGGGGAACCAGCAGAAACAAAACTCCATGCAGGCCTGCAACAGCATCTAGAGGTTGCCCACTATCCCCAGAGCCCCAGATGGCTTGTGTTATAGTGTGCTCTTTTAGCTTTGCCATCCACAGATGCTTAAATGTTAAACAGATCAGCGGAGGAGCAGGGTGACATCCTTTTGCACCTGCCCTCTTGGTGCCCAAGTTCTTATTTGGCATCCAGGAAGAATCAGGTCACATGAACAAATTAAAGGATGGTGAATGTGAAGAATTTTACTGAGTGGTGGAAGTGGCTCTCTGTGGAATGGGGAGCTGAAAAGGGAATGAAGGGGGAAGGTGGTTTTCCCTTAGAGTTCGGCAGTCCCCAGTTGAACTATTCTCTGGGGTCCCATTGTCAAGCCATTCCTCTGAAGTCAAGCTGCTACTTCAGATGTCTGCCTGCTGCTTCTCTTCTTTCCTTCTCTGCTGCTCTGCCACTCCACTGGTGGAGCACAGGTTTTTATGGGTACAGGAACTGGTGGGGCAAGATGGGCTCAGGTGGTTTTGGAAAAGGCAACATTCAGGCAGAAAGACAGGAATGCGTGTTCTCACTTTGGGCTGTGGGTCCAAGCTTGAGGATGGGGCTTTTCCAGGAACCGCACCCTTTCCTGCCAAGGATTTACCTGCCTCCTGTCTGTATCAAAGGGGCCACTATTATAATCCCAAATAAATTAACATTAATATTGAAATTTAATAGCTCCTAAAATATATAATTCTCCTCTGTCTAGCAAGAAATTAACCAGCTGGTGGTAGGTGACCAGTAGTTACAATTGTTTTTTTTTTTTTTTTTTGGCACTAATGCTTTCTTAATTTGTGGTACTTGAGGCTCCATGGGAAGCAGTTCTGATATTTATTACATAGTGTTTTATTATGTAACATTTGTCATTATTACATTTTGAAATACGCATTTAAAATATAGTATCTACTTACTGTCTATGAACAAGAGTAGGTTGATTAGGATATTTGTGTTAGTACTTTTTCATCTTTCAAAAATTTTCATATGCCTGAATCTTCTCTTCACAAAAATTTGTACAGTATGTGATACCAATTGGTCATTTCAAAGATGAAGCAATGGAGTTGCCTATAGTTATGAAGCTTATACAAGGCAAAGCAAGGATTAAAATATAGCTGTGTAATCAATGCAAACTTGTGCAAGTCATTTAATTTTTTTAGCCTAATTTTTCTTATCGGCAGTATAGGTAATATTATCTGTTCCCACTCTCTGTGAAAATACTACAACTGTAAAGTGCTGAATAAGTATTATACTTTAGTGTCGGGCATTCTTGATATAACCCTTTACCTTGGTTCTTACGAGAATAATAAATATGAAGAAGTACATTGTCACTGCCCTGGTCTTTGAAATTCCTGTAGTCCTCACTTAAAAATTCAAGTGAAAGGAATAAAGGGTAGGGGAGAAGAAATCTACATATTTCTTCACTAATATTAATATCATTTGAATTTTAAATATTGAAGAATAAAGTCAAGTCATGTTAAATAATTTTCACATTGAATGGGAATTTGTAGACCTCTTATTTAAATACAGGTCTGTTTAACTCTATCACACTGAAACTATAATATAGCAGAAGTAAGTGTGTGCTCTGGGTTCCTAGTCTGTGTGACTTTGTATTTTGCCTCCACTATAGGACCATGGGCAAATTACCTAACACACTATTACCTCAATCTCTCATCTATAAAAAGATTATACTAAGAGTACCACTGTATAAGTTCATAATCAAGATTAAACACAGAGTGTTTAAAACAGAACTTCCAATACAGCAAGAAAATCATAAATATTGGTAGCAGTGACTACTTCCTTCTACCCTTCTTCTTTTCCTACTTAATTTAGCATCCCTCATATTCCTTTTATGATTTTGAGATATATATATATATATATATATATATATATATATACTTGTTACTTTCCCCTATATTTTTAAATAATAGACATTTAGAAGTGTAATGTATTTTACTGTGTCTTTTTAATTGTGCAAATAAATTTTAAAGAAGTATTGGCTGGATTTTAGAAATTAAAATATGCCAGTAATGTTCAGTTTGTAATAACAGTAGGTTATTTTTAACATTTTACATTTTCTGAAGTAATTTCTGATGTCATGGAAAGGTAACATGAGGATATTTCTATTACTCATTTGTACTAGTTTCGTTGAAGTATCATCATCTTAAAATGAATAAATGATAACTTGATAATAGATATTAATAAGAAGTGATAGCAAGACAAACTCATCCATCAGTTAACAGACCCAGAAAAGGATTATAACTCAATTAGTATAAAATGATTGAAATATGATTTCTTGGTTAATTCTTGATAAAATCCAATTTCACATTAAAAAATTAATAACACTTATTTCAAGATTTTTAAAAATCTAAGTACAAGTGTTGGTACTTTGTGCAATGTCTTAGGATTTAAGATAATCCAAAAGGTAGCAAACATTTTATTTTCTAGTTTATCAAAATTACAACACTTTTATGGCTCGTGGTAGACAAATGCTTCAAGTTTGCATTAATATTATATTATTTCATCATAGATTAATAATTTACTAGTTACTTTTCCTGGGATATATTGATATGTCCTCTTAAATTTGTTTTTCCCTCTGAAAGTTATGTATGTTTATTCCTGAGGCCTATGAATCAGAGCCCTGTGTTCTGTACTGAGTAAAATTTGTTAAGTGTACTGTATTGAGTACAAATACTTCTTGAGTGTTCTATACTGAGTAAAACTTAGTGTAGACATGGAAAGATTCTTAGGACCAAATCAAATTTGCAGTAAATTCTATAGGAATGGAATAGTTTTATAATACTATTAATAGTCATTACCTTGAGAAAAACGTTAACATAAAATTGTAATTAAAAAATAATTAAAACAAATGCACACAACAATTATGTTGATTCTTGATAACATCTCAGGAAGTTTTGATTCAGTAAGTTTGAAATGAGACCAGAAATTTGTATCTTACAAGAAGCATTCCATGTGGTTCATATAAGTGGGCTTTATGTGAAAAACAATTACTTTAGTTTAAGAACATATTTTTAATTAGTCATTAATCCTTGTTGTCTAATAATGGTATACCTACTTGCTTTCTCATGATTTTAAAAAAGATTCTCATCATAAGGAGATTATATTCTTTTACAATTATTTTCTTAGAATAAAATATATGTAATTTTAATTATTGGTTTTAAGGTATAGTATAGCCATTTTAAGAAGCTTAATATCCATCCCAAATTTATTTTTCACAAAAATAGTTTAAACTCCTAGTTTAAACTGCTTTTAAATTACATTTAATTATTCAGTTTCCCTGAAGCCTTATATTAAATATCACATCATTTAAAGAAATCAAAGTTAGATTATGCCCCTATGATATTATTATTATTATTATTATTATTATGGTTGCTTGCAGTGGTTGGAAATGTATTCTTAAGCATCTTTCTGACATTTTATTATTTTCATTTTTTTGTTTCTGGTATTTACATTGTTATGTTCCTAATTGGTACATTTTGGTTTTCATACAGTTTTAAAACTATTTATGAAACAGGACATTTTCTGTTTCAGATAATAGATCCAGATGAAACTAGCTTAACTAATAAAAATGTCATGTATTTTTCTTGAGCACAGAAAGCCCAGAGCTCCAGAAGTGAGGTGGGTACTAGATATGCAAGGTCAGACCTCTGGCTCTGCTTCTCTATCATAGTCCTGACTCTTCTCTTCCTAACATGTTGGCTCAAGCTGGTGGTGGTTCTAGGTGTTACATTCAGGGGGCAGTAACTTTCTGAAGAGAAGAGCTTTTTCATTAATATGTATTTTTTCCAAGAGAACAAACCTTTGTCAGAAAATTACCAATTTACTCCTCTATGTCATTTGCCAGAATTAGGTCACATTGATTTTCTTAAATCATGTACTTCTGAAACAAATAGGATTATCATGAATGGATAGATTTAGATAGCATCTTCCTCTGGTATGGAGTTATGTAAATAATAGTATTTAGGAAGTAAGAAATAGCAAAGTAGGTTATAAATAATGTCTAATAACTATTCATTTACAGTTAGGTAAATTACCTAGTCTTTTTTTTCTGCCAGTTCAAAGATTATTATTTTATACTTTTATTGTTGTTATGAAAGTGTGTCACTCAGATCTTCAAGTGCATAGCTGATTATCAGTCCCAGTGCTACCCCATTACATCCACCATTGCTGTTCCTGTCTGCTCCAGGTTCATTACCAAGCCAGCAGGCTGGAGCTTAGTTTTGTACCATTTCTTCTCGAGGCTATAATTTCCCATCAGGCAAACCTTGCTCAGGACATCCATGGCCTGCCTGAAACTTTTTCAGAGCCTCACTAGAATATGAGACTCTTCCTACCCATTTTGTTCTTCCCTCTCTCCTTTTGCAGTTATCTGATCTGCGTTGGGATTTAAAGATTCTTCCTGCCTGTGCTTATCTCCTCCCTGTTTATCCTACATGAGACTTTTGCCAATAAATTTTCACACCTTGAGCTCTGCTTCTTGGAGGACCCAAGCTGACATGATATTTAATCCTTTGATCCATCATACCATATGATATATTGTGTGAAGCATTTCAATCTATACTGATATTTATTTGTTTTATTTAATTGTGTTTTCTATGAGCCAAGCTCTGTGCTAGGCAACATGGATATAACAATTAATTGAAAAGTTTACTTCTCTAAAGTAATCCCAAGTTTAAAAGGTGATTGAGCAGATAAATATGTAAAAATGGAAAGCACTCCAGAAGAGGTATAAACAGAATTTGATAATTCAATGGAGGAAGACAGAAAATCTTCCTGATTTGGAAAGACAACTCCCAAAAAGATTCTGATAAAGTTGAATTCTCTAGGTAGAACAAGGATGGGTGAGCTTTTCTATTTTATCAGTTAGGCAATATTAGCTATAACAAGACAGATTGAAAACTGTATAATGGCTTAAACCAAAGAAACATTTATTTTTCATTTATGAAACTATTGCAGGTTAGTGGGGTACTTCTCCTTGAAGATATTTGCGAATCTACCTTTGAAGACTGGAATACAGTCATGTGATTTATAAGATTTTGTAAGTAGGGAAGAGAGAGGGCAAATGGAAATTCAATTGTCAACAAATGGTGTCCAATGCTATAATCACTCGTGAAGTCTGATAAATATCGCACTCCATTTTTTTATAGTCTGAACATTTGACTTTACATATTTATGTTGGCTGTCAAAGTGTGACACTCAGATGTCCTTCAAGATAGAACTGGAAGGGAAAATAAGAAAGACTTATGCATGTAATGATTTTATGGTTGAGGCCTAGAAATGGCATGTCTCCTTTGCTCACATTGCATTTTTTGGAACCCAGCAATACAACATATTCAACTATATGGGAACTTGGGAAATCAGTGCTATGTGTCAAGGAAGAAGGTGAAGCTCAGAAGTTTCTGCCACACAGGTAAGAATGATATGCACAGTAGTACTGAACTGTTAAAATTCTTAAGAAGTTTGCAGAAATAAGAATTCAATACAGTTGGCATATACAGTACATAAGTAAAATAATATATAATGAAAGTAGAGAAGCTAGCAGCTATTTTATGTTATTAATCAAACTTTTAAATTTATGTAAAGCTTTTAATGTTTATTTTATTCTATTAAAATTGTATAAATAATTAAATTCATTTTTGACATTTTTTTCTCTTGGTCAATTCTGCTGTTTTTTGTGACATTTTTATGCTATTCTAATTACTTTTAAAGCATTACAGTAAAAAGAGAGCATGTTTGAATAGATCTATCCACTATAATTATTTCCTAATTATAAACAACAATTTATAAAATTTAAACACTTACCAAAGCCTATAGTTAATCTGGCCTTCCATTTGTCCAGGGTTACTTGAAGCAGAAAATTTACATTCCAGTGTTTTATTTATTCAACAATATGAATAAATAACATTCTTTCTCATAAAGAAAATAGTAGTATAACAAAATTTTTTAAATAGCAGTATCACAAATTTCTTTGGCCAAAAAAGAAAAAAAAATAGTTTCTATCCTCCCTAGGATATATTTTTGCCTTGATCCTCTCTACCACCTTCAAATTATTTTATTAATGAATGAGATTCGGGATAATATTTTATGTTTTATTGTTTAATTGCTTAAAGCTATTAAGATACAAATGGACTTTCAGAGATACCCTTATTCACTCATCAGATTGGCAGTAATAACAACAACAAAATTTGACAGTTGGGACAGTGGAAAATGGGCATTCTCATGCTCTGCTGGAGAGAGTGTAAATTCATAAAAATGTTTTACATTACAATTTGGCAGGACACAGTAAAACCACAAATACACACTCAATATTTATTTTCTAAGTAATCCCCTAAAGAACATTTTCACAAGTGCAGACAGAAATTCCTCTTTAGCAGATTTCAGAATGCAAATTTAAAAAATTGAATGAGTTCAAATGCCTCTTATCAGAGGAATGAGTAAATAAAATGTGATATATTCATGAGGTGGAATTCTACACTATGGATAAAAGATTGAGCTAAAACCATATATGGAACATAGAGAGATTAAAAAATCAGTGAGTGGGGAGAAAACTCAATAATATACAGCATGATAGTTTCCGTATTACATATGTCATGTGAATTAAACAAAATACAACTCTAGAAGAGGGAGATGAGTAATGGTTCTAGGGATGGGAACAAAAAATTCAACTTTATCTGTAATACTAAGCATTTATTGAAAATATAAAACACATACAAAATGTGATATGAGTATTTATTTTATTATATTGTCCTATTTCTCTCTCTTAAGTTTCTTAGAAAAATATTTGAATAATTAAAATATTACAATTCCTAATGAGTTCAATTAATAGGCAATAATAAGGTATTAAGCAAAATATTGTTAGTTCTTAGGATCTAAGATTTAGAGGGGTAAACTGGAGGTTGATAAATGCTACTTTTTGGTCTGATGTCTGTTCAGTATTCTCTGTGAAGGACATCTAGGAAAGTCTGACTTAAAACTAATTTACATGTGTACAATATTAACTTGTAAACAGAGTGTCTGTCAGTATCAGGAGGAAGGTGACATATTCAAAAAAGTGTCTCCAGAATGTCACCCAATGAGTATTTCGGGAAAAAAAGATCTTCAGATAGATGAGTTAATTTCTTTAACAATTATAACACAGGGATTCTCACAGGGAAGGACCACCTGTTCCTATAACACACGACTTGAAATTTAGTTTGTCAACTTTTAACATCTATTTTGGCAGTTCAGGGATCTGTTTTGTTTGTTGATATCCTTCTATATTTGCAACTATTGTTTCCAAAATAGTTGAAACAATACTTAGATAAATGGACAGATGGATGGATAGAAAACAGATGAATGAGGTGTTGTGTAATGATTTATGTACAGGTCTTCAAACATAACCTTGAAAATATAAAAAGTAGATATTAGTGTTATTAGAGAATAATTCTATCCACATACAATTTTAATTGGCACAGAGCAATTGTCCACATTTACGGAGATACAGGGAAAATGTTTTGACACCTGTCATGATTGTAATGATTGAATCATGGTATTTATCATTTCCATCATCTCAACCATTCATCATTTATTTGTGGTGAGAACATTATAAATCCTCTTTTCTAGCTCTTTGGAAATAAATCATACATTATTATTAATTATATTCACCCTCCTGAAAAACGTTTAGCACAACAGAATTTAGTATTCCTATTAACCATGACCTCATACCCATTGAACAATCTGTCTTCATTCCTCCTTTCATCTTCCTTCCCCTGGCATCTGGTAACCACTATTCTAATCTCTAATTCGATGAGATCAGCTTTGACAGATTCCATACATGAATGACATCATTACGTATTTGTGTTTCTGTACTTGGGTTATTGTATTTAACATAATATCCTCCAGGTTCATCCATGTTGCCTCAAATGACAGGATTTTATTTTTTATGGCTAAATAGTATTTCAATGTGTATACATATATACTATGCTTTCTTTATCCATTCATCTGCTAATAGACACCTGGATTGATTCTGTATCTTAGCTGTTGTGAACAATGCTGAAATTAATACGGGAGTGCAGTTATCTCTTAGATATAATGATTTTATTTCTCTTTGATCTATACCCAGTAGTGGCATCGCTTTTTCAAATGGTAGCTCTATGTTTAGTTTTTTGAAGAACCTCTATACTGTTTTAGATAATGGACTTTTTTGGACTCTGACAAACAGTGCATAAGAGCGTCCTTCTCTCCACATCCTCACCAGTATAAGTTATCCTTTGTTGTTTTGATAACAGCCATTTTGTCTGGAGTGAGGTGATATCTCATTGTGGTTTTGATTTGCATCTCCCTAATGTTTAGTGATACTGAGCATTTTTCATATACCTGTTAGCCATTCGTATGTCTTCTTTTGAGAGAGGTCTATTCAAGTCTTTTGTTCATCTTTTAATCAGATTTTTTTTTCTATTAAGTATTTTGGGTTTCTTATATATTTTTGATATTAGTTTTTTTGTCAGATACATGGTTTTTAAATACTTTATCCTATTCTGTAGGTTTTCTCTTCACTATGTTGTTTTCTTTGTTATGCAGAAGTCTTTCAGTTTGATAAATCCCATTTGCCTATTTTTGCTTTTGTTGCCTGTGATTATGAGTTATTGTCTAAAAGATCTTTGCCCAGAACAATGTCATGGGCAGTGATTCTCCAGTTTCCTGGAGCATTTTCCCTTTGTTTCCTTCTATCAGTTTTATAGTTTCAGGTTTTAAGGTTAAGCATTTAATCCATTTTGAGTTGATTTTGTATGCGTAGGCCTCACTTTTGGGCCTTCATTTAATCAGTATCAGATTGCACCTGCTGGGCTTTATTCCTCACTTGGGCGGCAAAAACACTTTTGTGCCCTCACCCACCTAAACACAGCTGAAAAAGAAAACAAAAAGAGCCATAGTAAGCAGTCTTTATCTCAGGAGCAGATGTTACCTCTAGAAAGTGCTCCTGTGCCAGTACCTGCCTTCTATGGACCTCCACACTGAAGAATTCTCCCCATCTGAGCACTTACAGAGCAAACTTATAATTGGTCACTTTCCTGTTTGTTTCCCCCACTTCCTATAGATATCAAGGCAAAGCTGGTGCCAGGTTTGTCTCTATCCCCCACACCAAATATAGAAACCAAAAGCAAAAAAAAGGCACTTGTCATTTTTCTCCTGAATGAATATTAGGGCAGTAAATGGCTAGAGATCCTACTCACGTTTTCCCCAATGCAAATGCACCTTCTGGTTTATTATTGTTTAAGTTCTTTGTTTTTACTGATTCTTGAGTCAGTCTGGACTGAGATTGGGAAAAGGGGACATCAATAAATTTGTCTTTGGCTGAGAATATGTCTGTATTGTGTGGGCTGAAGTTTGAAACCTGTTGGTCCCTAGATCCAGAACTCTCCATCTCCCTTGCACATGTGGCTTCGAGGCTCCTTTGCAATCTGACAAGGTTCCATTTTTCTTGCCCACAGTAATTTTGTTTCAACTACCCAGGTCTTGAATGCTTTCCCTCAAGTCTGAGAAGGAAAATGAAACTGAGGTTCTTGCAGTATGAGACTTTTATAAGAAATACAGCTTACATGGGATGGAAGATTAAATAACAGAATACTAACCATAAGATAACAACAGGTTTCTAAGAAAGTGAGGAAAAAGAATACAAAGAAAGCAGCATGGAAGTGCTGGGAGCTCCTGACAAGAAAGTTGAATTTACTGTAAAGAAAGATACTTGACTTAACATTTTTTAAAACCAATGGGGAAATAGAGGGCAGATTAAGATAAAACCATTAGCTAATATTTATTGAGAATTGCACTTTCCCTACATTAATTGTTTAAATCCTTATATTAACCCTGAGAGCTACGGTTATTATTAACATCATTATTACTAGCACTTTCTCAGTAAGAAACCTAAGGCATAGAAAAGATAAAACAATGATTTGCTAAAAGCCACACAGCTGGATGATGCCAGGATTAGGTCCCAGAGCTTATAATTTCAGCCTCTAATTACCTTGCCTTATAAAGGATTAATTCTGAGAAATACATATTGCTAAATATAATGGTTTATGGTTTCTAGTTCAATCATTCGCTTGCTGTAATACTAACACCATTACCAAAACGACAGGAATTCAAATGTGTCATTGATGCAGGATTTCTCTTGGCCGCTTGACTGGACGCATGGCAGGGGCACACCCTGTACTCGGCCCATTGTGCTCAATCCCTTGGGATAAGGAGCACATGAGCAAGTCAGTAAAGGATCCAGTTGGCCGCTCTGGGCACTGACACAGAAACAAGCTTCAAGCAGGGGCTGCAGCCACATCAAGTGTGTCACCTTGAGGGAAACACAGCAGCACCCATGGGAGGGGGCCCACAGCCCTGAAGCCACGGAGGAGGTGTTACAGTGCTCCTTTAGTTCCGCCATCTGTGGGCTGTGGTGTGTTAGCAGCTCAGTTGGTCCCTTGCCTCATCACATGAAATGGTTGACCTCTCTGGCAAGGGAAAGGGCTGATGTGACAACCTTTTTGTGTACTCGCACTCAGTGGGTCCCAAGCTCTTTCCTGGTGTCCAAGAAAAATAAGATCACAGAAACAGTTGAAAGATGCTGAAAACAGATAATTTTATTGAGTGATAAACACAGCTCTTAGCAGAGAGGGGACCTGGAGAGGGGACTGGAATGGCAGGTTGTGAGTTTGCAAAAAAAGGGTAAAGCAAAGACACCACTCAAAGATGCACACGACAACATAGAAAACCTATTAGGAAAGGATAGGTATATGTAATATAGGTGAAGGGTGGGAATCCATCGGAGGAACACATGTCAAACAGGAAGACAAGTTCTCAGGCCAATCTGAGGATTTAACTGGTAGCTTGGCTTTCAGGCTTTCAGCTGTCTTCAGCTTGGAGGTGGGGTTTCCCCAGGTACCCACCACTATCTGCCTAGGCATTTGGCTGCCTCCTGCTACTATAGCCATTTCCCTGTTTTAATGACTCCTCATAAGGATTCTTGTTAAACATCTAAAACGAGACTACCACCACGCTGGGTGCAGTGGCTCATGCCTATAATCCCAGCACTTTGGGAGGATGAGGTGGGTGGATCACTTGAGCCCAGGAGTTTGAGATCAGCCTGGGAAACATAGCAAAACCCCACGTCTAAAAACAAGCAAAAAAGTCAAATCATCTGCCACTTCACCTCTCCCGACGTCTGCTCCAACCACAACAAATACTGACTTTGCCAGGCTTTATAGCAATTTTGTTCTTTCCCAAAACGTAGGGGTTCTGCCTAGAATTTCTTAACCACCCTTTTTGCCCAATTCATTCCTGAGTTAGCAGGTAGTCAAAACATTTTCTTAGAACTCCTAATGCATGTTCACTTTTGTCTTAGCTGTGTTTATACACTATCTTTGTATTCAATGGCCTGTATCCCTTTAAAGATAATGTCCAGTTTTACCTCTCTAGAGATTATAGTAGGTTCTCCCTAGATGTTCAGCATTAAATGAAAGGATGCTTGGGAGCCTGAGACTTAGGCATTTTTCCTAAAGTAAATCCTCTGAAGTGTCATGAATCTCAATTAAAAAGTAAGGTAAGCAGGATTTGCAGGCAATTTCCTGTACTAGAACTTCAAAGTGACTCTAATTATTGTTGAATATGCTGAAATACTTTGAAAAACAGAAATTCTGGCAGTTTTACTCTATTTGCCACGATTTTGAATGCACAGTTTAAAAACCAGGCAGAATAGCAAAGCGAAATTATCAAATATTATTTCAAAACAGATTAATGAAATGAGAAAGTAAATTAACTAGATTTAATTGACTGAGGATGTAAAAAATAGCTGTCATTAGGTAATTTACCAAATTTATTCAAATGATCAGCTCCTGGAGCCTACACAGAGGCACAGGAATGTGCTGACAATGAATAGCTGCCCATAAATATACTTCACTCTCTAAAATAGGTGATATGTAAACATACGGAATTACTTATACCTGTCAATAGAAGGAGGTAGAAAATGAGATATTTTATTGTTCCCATTTTCATGTAATGTCTTTTTCCCCTACAGACAAACACTAAGGAAACTATAAAAATAAATCTATCCACGAAACGACTGGCTCACAGGATTCATTTTCACTGTAGCCATAGTTCTCCATCTCAGGACGCCATACAAGGTAAACAAAGCAATAGGATACAGAAGTACCTGTGTAACTGCCTTCTCCTGTTTTCTTTACTTTGTGCTTCCACAAATCTTGGCTATATTATACAATTCTTTTTTAATCAACTGAAAGGACTAACGTAACATATCTTTCTTCTAAAATGGCTTGGTTTTACTGATGACAAAAGTAAAACATATTAGAAAATCCCAACAATACAGAAAAGTGTAGGGTTGAAAGTAAGGTCCACAAATAATCCAACACCCAGAAACACTGATTATTTAACAGTTTAATGTGTCAGCTTCTAAATTCTTAATGCACACATGTAATGAGCACCTATATTTATTTTAAGAAAAATTGATTTCTTCTACATGTATTTTCTGAAACTCGTTTCTTCTTAACAATATATAGTTACTTCCCATGATAACGCAATGCATCTACCAGGTTCCATTAATAGGTAAATGCCATTTCATCTTATAGATAAGGCTATTTGTTATAACCATTGCTCCCAGATTTAAATAACGTTGCTGTGTTCGCATGCATATGTGTGCATGTATGTGTGTGTGTGTGTGTGTGTACCTATAAAAATATTTTTAAAGGATAAATCCTTAAAAAGGTATAGGTTAAATTATATTTCAATGTAATTTTTAAAACGTGATGGAATTTGCCAAATGCCCTTCATAGAAAGCCATATAAATTTATGCCCCTCTAAATAGTTAATATCAGTGCAGTTTTACTCATTATCCTCCAGCTTCTAGAACGTCCCTGGATATTTATAGGCTTTATTGTTCCCAGTGAACGCAATTTTCTATCGACTTTAAAATAATTATTTTATTGTTTTTCTATTTTTTTGTGAATACATTCTCAAAAATGAAATATGGAGTATAGTTAACATCCTTTCATAACCAGAAATCAGGTACATGTCTATTTCTCAGGTTTTATTATAGTAGCAGAATCAAAATATCCTTTATATAAGAATTATAGGTATCTCATAATTGAACCATGTTGATGTTATTTTGTTCATGATACTGCTGAAAATAAAATGATTTCTCCTATTACATAATAAATTAATATATATTATATGTTTTTATTCTATCCCATTCTACTGTTGTCACTGTTTCTTTATAGAGAAGTGATTGGGTTGCTATCTATATATTTGTTTGCAATCAGCAAATTTGATCAGCTTTAATATCCTGACAATATTTTCATATGTTTCTTATGTATATTTCCAGGTACAATTCCATGCTTCCTTCACATCATGCTACATTTATCTCCTGGCATTTATAATATATGAGACACTATATTTTTATAATATATAAGATACTATATTATAATATATAAAACAACATAGAATTCTATTTTCCATAAAATAATATATAAAATGTAATGTTTTTAAGCTGTTTTATGTTCTTCCTCAATGCTGTTGACTAATGGCATTTGGAAGAGTAACTGGTTTCATTGAGGATTTTCACTCTTCAGCATTATATAATAAACTGATTTGTCTTAATGACTTTTGGTTTGTATTGATCTGTGTCTTATATTAATATTTTAATATATAATTTATGTTTGCTAACCATCAGCCTTACATTAAAGACATATCCAAAACAGCAAAGGCTTTCACTTTTGCTTCAATATGTTCAGGTACCATTTAAGCGTGTGTGTATACATCTAGATATAAAAGGCCACATACAGTTCTTGCTTCATCATACAACTAATCTTTTAAAGGTAAATTTATTTCAGTTATCCTTATTGTATCAGAAGGCTTTATTTCTTCAACACATATAGTCCTGGGTTTTGTCCAATATTTTCCTATATATGTAATATCTGCATATAATAGCATGTAGGCCTGCGTTTTCTCCAGGAGAACTGCCACACAGCTCTTCTAATATTTAGACTACCAAAATTTAGAATTGTAACCTAGTTTTACTAGTGACTACTGTTAGAAAATATTTTCTCAATTATAGAAATGAAAATTAGAACAGTCAGGGTTCTGACAGGAAAGCAAAAGTTACTTGTTTGTGGTAGAAAGAGTGTTAATACAGGAAATTGGAGGTTCATTCAGCACTGGATAGAATGGGTGATAGGAAGTGAAGCAAAAGAAGGTCATCTCAGCTACCTGCAACACCAAAGACTCTTAAGACTCTATTAAAACCATCTTCATCATCCCAACTGCCAACAGACAAGAAACAGTAAATTTCAAGAACTTCCTTGAATTTCAAGACTGGTAGGAGAGCTGCCACACACTATCCTAGCTGCCTGAAGCACCCAGTCAGGCGAACTCTAGAGTTTGCTATCTGACAACCTGCCACTGTCAAAGAAAAATAAGGAATTTTCCTTGGCTTTTTCTTTTTCAGCAAGTTCTTCTCATTGAACGACTAACCCAGAACTAAACTCAGAAAGGTATTCTGGGAAATTTATCTATAAGCTCTTCTCTGATATACAGAATAATGAAGGTGAAAAAGTACATGGGTGAAGAATGAGCAAGAGTCAGGAATATCTAATGTCAGAAACAAATGATATGCTTTCATTCTGTGTTCCCACCCAAATTTCATCTCAAACTTTAATCTCATGGTAGAATTATAATTACAATCACTTTGTGGGAGAAGACTGAATCATGGGGGTGGTTCCTCGATGCTGTTCTCATGCCAGTGAGTGAATCCTCGCAAGGTCTGATGGATTATAAGGGGCTCTTCTCCTTTGACCTTTCCTCTCTTCTGTTGCCCAGTGAAGAAGGTGCCTGCTTCCACTTCTGCCATAATTATAACTTTCCTGAGGCCTCCCCAGCTACACAAAACTGTGAGTCAATTAAACCTCTTTTGTTTATAAATTACCCAGTCTCCAATATTTCTTTATAGCAAAGACCTGGAACCAACCCAAATGCCCATCTATGATAGACTGGATAGGCAAAATGTGGTACATATACACCATGGAATATTATGCAGCCATCAAAAACGATGAGTTCGTGTCCTTTGTAGGGACATGGATGAACCTGGAAACCATCATTCTCAGCAAACTGACATGAGCAGAAAATCAAACACCGCATGTTCTCACTCATAGGTGGGTGCTGAACAATGAGAACACATGGACACAGAGAGGGGAGCACTACACACTGGGGTCCGTTGGGAGGGAATGGGGGAGGGACGGCGGGGTGGGAAGGTGGGAAAAGATAGCATGGGGAGAAATGATAGATACAGGTGAGGGGAAGGAAGGCAGCAAACCACACTGCCATGTGTGTACCTATGCAACAATCTTGCATGTTCTACACATGTACCCCAAAACCTAAAATGCAATTAAAAAAAAGAAAATAGACTAATACAGAAAATTAGAAAATTGTTACTGGGAGCTGAGTACTGCTATAAAAATAAGCTGAAATGTAGAAGTGACTTTGGAACTGCATAACAGGCAGAGGTTAGAACAATTTGGAGGGCTCAAAAGAAAACAGGAAGGTGTGGGAAAGTTTGGAACTTCCTAGAGACTTTGGAAAGCTTTTGACAAAATGTGCATAGTTATATAGACAATGAAGTCCAGGCTGAGGTGATCTCAGATGGAGATGAGAAACTGATTTGGAACTGAAACAAAGGTCACTCTTGCTATGCTTTAGCAGAGACTGGTGGCACTTTGCCCCTGCCCTGGATATCTGTGGAATATTGAACTTGAGAGAGACATCTTAAGGTATCTGCTGGAAGAAATTTCTAAACAATAAAGTGTTCAAGAGGTAACAGAGTATAAAAGTTTGGAAAATTTGCAGCCTGACCATATAGTAGAGGAGAAACATCCAATTTCTGGGCAGAAATTAAAGCAGGCTGCAGAAATTTGCATAAATAATGAGGGGTCAAATGTTAATAGACAAGATAATAAAGAAAATGTCTCCAGGGCATGTCAGAGACCTTTGCGGCAGCTCCTCTCATCACAGGGCGAGAGACCTAGAAGGGAAAAGGGTTTCATGGGCCCAGCCCAGGGCCCCACTGCTTTTTGCAGCCTTGGGACTTGGTACTCTGGGTCCCAGCTGCTCCAGCTACATCTGCGGCTAAAAGAGGCCAAGGTATAGCTCAGGTTCTTGCTTCACAGGGTGTAAGCCCTAAGCCTTGGCACCTTCCACATGGTGTAGGGGCTGAAAGTGCGAAAAATTCAAGAATTGAGGTTTGGGAACCCCTGACTAGATTTCTGGTTGTGCCATGCAAAGCCACAGGGACAGAGTTGCCCAAGGCTGTGGGCATCAGCGCACCCTGGATTTGAGACATGGAGTCAAAGGAGATTATTTTGGAGCTTTAAGATATGGCTGCCCCACTGGATTTCAGATTTGGAGGGGCCCGACGGTCCCTTTGTGTTGGCCAGCTTCTCCCATTTTGAATGGGAGCATTTATCCAATGCCTGTAGACCCATTGTATCTTAGAAGTAACTAATTCGCTTTTGATTTCACAGGCTTCTAGGCAGAAGGGACTTGCCTTGTCTCAGATGAGGTTTTGGAATTGGACTTTTGAGTTAATGCTGGAATGAATTAAGACTTTGTCTTTGGGGGACTATTGGGAAGGGATGATTGGTTTTGAAATGGGAGGATGAGAGATTTGGGAGGACCCTAGGGGAGAATGATATGATTTTGCTCTGTGTCCCCACCCCCATCTCAACTCAAATTAAAATCTCCATCTGTCAAGGGAGGGACCTAGTGGAGGTAATTGGATCATGGAGGTGGTTTTTCCGTATGCTGTTCTTGCAATAGTGAGTTAGTTCTCACAAGATCCGATGGTTTTATAAGGAGCTCTTCACCTTTACCCTTCTTGTATTCTGCTGCCCTATGAAGACAGTGCCTGCTTCCCCTTAGACCATATTTGTAAGTTTCCTGAGGCTTCCCCAGCCGTGCACAACTCTGAGTTAATTAAACTTTCCAGCTTCAGATGTTTATAGCAATGTGAAAACAGACTAATACAGACATTAAAATGAAGAACAAACTAATACCAGATGCCTCTTTATCCCTATCTTCCTGGAATTCCTCTTCTTTCTTGAAAATTCTACAAAAAATTTCCAAGCTATTATCAATAAACTATTTTTACATTATGAAGTTTACATTTCAAAAATTGCATTACGGAAAATACAGTCTGTTTGTTGCCAAAACTACCTTCATGCTTATGTTTTAAATCCTATCTTTAACTTGATTGATATTATACATATGGCCACTAATTTGTCATTTTATTTCTCCATTTCCAAGTTGTTTTTATTAAGCTTCATTTTTTGTTGACTGGATTATGTCTTCAGATATATCTATTTATTGCATAAACTATTTTGTTGAAGATACTGGGAATATTTATTCATAATTACCATTGTCTGTTCTCATGTCTATAATATTTTATCTATTACTTTCAGTAGTTTTTTTCTGTTTTTACTTATTTTGTGTGATTTTTTCCTCAAATATTTTAATTATATCATTAATACAGATGTTTAGGACATTTGTTTTGAACTTTGTTGGCTCTATTATGACTTTTTTTTCATTTCTGTCTGTAAATCAAAATAATATTATAGAGAAAGGATTATACACACATAATAAAATACTTTTTGAGATGTGATGACATATATAAGAATTCGTGGATCTAATTTAGAAATGTAACTTTCCTAGATTTCCATTTTTTTTCACTTATTTTTATCTGAGAGGTAAGGTAGTAAATAGAAACAGAAAATAAAATTGGATGAGTTCATAGTTAGGGTCAGAGAAGTTATCATAAGCAGGCATTTCACTTAAGTTAGAACTTAAATCAAACATAGGTAGTATAGATGAAGTCATTCTGAGTTATTTTGTAGAAAAAGCCACTGAAAGACCTTTTACATCACATTTAAGATAAAATTAGGTAATAGTCTATGCATTATAAAACTTAATTACAAAACATATATTGTGTATACTTTAAAATATTTAATAGTGGAATCAAAGGTCCAAAGACTTGGTTTACTAAAGTGAAAAAAATCATTAATCAATGGAAGTGTTTTATTCTTTAATCGCCCTTTTAGAAGGATATGCTGACTTATAAAGTTATTGACTGTGACTTCTTTAAATTAAAACATTAAATGCCACCTTAGCTGATACAACTTAAACAGAAATATCGGGCTGCTCATCAGCAATACCATTCTCTAACATTAGTTAATGAAATCTAGGGCAAGGACAATCATGTAAATGCTAAAACAGGTTATGCCAATTATGTAGCAAACAGGAGGGCTCTCCGTGAATATTTAAATTGTGAAATACTTCAGCTCTCAAGACCTCTCAAACCTTCTGTTTTCCAACTGCTACCTATCTGTATCTACACCATATATATGTATGTATATGTATGTGAGGTAAAATTCTGGGTTTTTTTTGGTTGTTGTTGTTGTTGTTGTCATGTAAACTACAGAAGAACTGACTGTTGGAGAGGAGTGTGCAGCAGAGAGAGCTGAGTGAAGGACATGGTTCAATAAACTAAGCCTTTGAAATTTTGCAGGGTGTGGTGGCTCATGCCTGTAATCTCAGCACTTTGGGGGGCTGAGACAGGTGGATCACTTGAGGTCAAGAGTTCAAGACCAGCCTGGGTAACATGGTAAAACCCCATCTCTAACAAAAATACAAAAATTACCCGGGCATGGTGATGTACACCTGTATTTCCAACTACTCGGGAGGCAAAAGAATCATTTGAATCTGGGAGGCAGAGGTTGCAGTGAGCCAAGATCTCACCACTGCACTCTAGCCTGGACGACAAGAGCACAATTCTGTCACACACACACACACACACACACACACACACACACACACACACAAATTTAAAAGTTGTTCCATGTAGAAATGGAGTTAAACATATTGTTGGTGCCCTTATGAGTATTTGTGAGGTTAAAGAGGAAGAGGAGGCTGGGCATTGTGGCCCATGCTTACGAATCCCAGCACTTTGGGAGGCTGAGGCATGCAGATCACTTGAGCTCCAGAGTTCGAGACCAGCCTGGGCAACGTGGTGAAACACGTCTCTACAAAAAATATAAAAATTAGCCAGGCATGGTGGAATATGCCTGTGGTCCCAGCTACTGGGAAGGCTGAGGTGGGAGGATTGCTTGAGTCCAGGAGGTGGAGGCTGCAGTGTGCTGATATTGTGCCAGTGCACTCCAGTCTTGGCAGGAGATACAGATCTAATCTCAAAACAAAAATAGAAAACAAAACAACAACAAAAAGGAAATATCCAAGTGAGTGCTGTTCATAAATTGTTTTGCAAGTCTGTGTAGGTGGAATTCTCACTTTAATGTCACTTAGCGGTGAAATGAACCTAAGTAGAGAATTTTTGAATTTTTGGCAAATATGAACCTATAATATTAGGTTAACAACCTTAACCATTCCAATATAGCATTTTTCAAACAAACACTGTGATAAGAAAGTGATAATGTGTTTCAGTAATTCTTATTATCCCTATTTCTGAGTTCGATATAAGTTAAATCTTGCTTGACATGTGGGGCATTTCTATCCTGAGAACTATTTCTAAATGATACTTCCAATATTTTTTTCTTGAAGATTCAATATAATACCTGATCAGCACTTGTTTCAAAAATCTCACATTAATAGAGAAAGGTTTTATACGTCACTAAACTTGGAATCCTTTCTAGTTCAACAGACTCGAAAAATATCTGTCACATTTCTATGAAGATTATGTGTCAGACTCTGATCTTATCCCTATTTACCATGCTTTTAGATAAAAAGTCTTCGTGGGATTTTGGATTTTTGTTTTAAAATGTTTTCTTTTACCATTTTGGCCTGACCCATTCTGCTACATTTGATCATATGTATTATGAATATTTACTTCCCTTTCTAAAGAAGAGATGAATAAAATTGAGGCATTACTCATTATCAGCACCTGCAGAACTGGCCAGATTTCTCAAGCCAAGAGCAGAGTTGAACACTGATGCAAATTCACTGAGTGCACTAACCAAGCAGTTAAGTGCAGAAAATGAACGCCAAAGGCAAGCTGGTGACCCATGTGAAAGGAGAAGTGGAGTCCTAAGACTGAACAATTCAGTTTGTAAGATTTGTCATCATAACAGAAGTAGGTGTCTATGGGCCAGGCGTGGCGGCTCCTGCCTGTAATCCCAGCACTTTGGGAGACTGAGGTGTGCGGATCCCCTGAGGTCTTGTGAGTTCAAGACTAACCTGGCCAACATGAGGAAACCCCGTCTCTACCAAAAATACAAAAAGTAGCCTGGCATGGTGGTGCAAGCCTGTAGTCCTAGCTACTAGGAAGGCTGAGGCAAGAGAATCACTTGAACATGAAAGACAGAGGTTGCAGTGAGCCAAGACGGCCCCACAGCACTCCAGCCTGGGCAATAGAGCCAGAACTTGTCTCAAATGACTGACTGATCGAATGAATGAATGAATGAATGAATGTAGGTGTCTATGAAGGAATAATGAGAGAGGCCAGCATTATCATTAGTGATATTAACAAACAAGTAAATTGGACAATAGTCATTCAGAAACCACAAACTGATTAGTAGTATAAATAGCTAAGGGTAGAGCTATGTTAGAATGCACAGATGGAATGGTAAGTTGAGAAGCACTTTCTAAATTCTAATTGAAAGGCAGACATGCTCTAGTATGAAGCCCAATATCCAATCACTTGGTAACTGTGGTGCTCACACTTAAACTACATATTGATATCACCTGGGCAAATTAAAGACAATCCTGAGCCTTCATTCTAATTAGGTCTTGATACCCTCTGTATCAAGACTTTTAACTTCCCTAGTTCATTTCATTACACAGCCAATGTTAAAATCACTTTTTTTTATGGTGATCTCTCATCATCCAGAAATAAGAAATATCAGTTAAAGATAATTTTGACATTCTCTTAATGTTGTTTCCTTATTAGATTTTGAAATCTAATTATTGTTATAGATTAAAAATCCAGTGCTAGCTATTAAACATATTGTTTATCACTCATGTACTTATGTGAAGAATGATTCTGTTAATTGAATTTATACAGAATCTGGAGTCAAACAACTTGGATTTGAGAGCAGCTTTGGTTCCAAAATTTTGGGCAAGTCATTTACCATTTTGCGTTTGTTTCCTAATAGGGAAAGGATGCCAAAAATAATACCGAGCCTGACTTCCTTATGGGGCAATTGTGGAGTTTCATAAAATATATGTCTGTAAAAGTGCTATGTAACCTGTAGACTTCCATAAAACATGTGTTATGATTACTCTGTATACCAATGGCATCTTTATGACTAATCAGCCTTTATTTTGAAATGGAAATTATTTTTATTTCCTCTAAAATATTCAATATTGTACTGAATTTTTTTTAGAAGCTTCTAGTGCATTTTGTAAGAAGAAAGTATTTATAAGGAAAGCTCCTATTTTAAACATCAAATTAAATGAGTTAAAATTCACATGCAGTAATTTTCACAGCAATAAATTTACGGAGGACTTTTTTGTTGTATTTACTCAGGTTGTCTACCTGAAATATGTAACCAAGCTGTACTCTTTTTATCTCTTTCTATTTCTATCTGTCCAGAAATTTTTTTCTATTGTAATTTTCTCATCCCCAAGCAACCACTGATTTGATTCTGATCACAATTAGTTTTCTATATTTTAGAATTCATGGAAATGGAAATATATAGTAATCATTGATTTGTGTCTGGCTCATTTTGCTCAGCATAACGTCTGTAAATTTATCTATGTTGTGTTATGCATGAATAGTTTGCTCCATTTGATTATTCCATATTATTCTATTGTACTTATAAACCAGAATAGTCTTTCAATTCACCTTTCAATGAATATTTAGATGGTTTTCTAGGATTTTTTTCTACTTTGCATTAGGTTATTAGGAGCAATCGTTTGCAAATCTTTTTGTGGACATACGTTTTTCTCGAATCCTGCAAATTCCTTTTGAAATCTCCAGGTTATGTGTTACATGCATATTTAAGCTTTAAAACAAACTATCAAACTGTGAAAGTAGTTGTGCCATTTTATATTCCTATCAGCAATATATTAGAGTTCCAAGTGTTAAATGTCTCTTAAAAGTTTACCAATGTTAGGTTTGAGTTTATAAGAATTCTTTATATATTCTTAATATAAATCATTTTATATATAATGGATATAATTATTTTCATTCTATGGCTTGTCTTTTTACTTTGCTGAAAATGTTTTTATAAATGAGAAATTTTCATTTTTATCAAACATACTTTGTGAGAAAGATTTTAAGTGTAAATTTAAAGGGTTTAGTAGCTACAAAGTGATTCAGAGTTTCTATTTCACTTTCAGCCAGGTAAACTGTTTCTCAAGGATTTCACCCATTATATTTAAGTTGTAGCATTTACTGACATAAAGCTGGATAGAGTATTTCTTCATCTGCTTTTATTGTCTGGAGAAATTGTAGTGGCAAACACATTTTCACATCAGATATTGGCAAATTTTGTATCTGTTCTTTTTTTTATTATTTTTGGCTATAGATTATGATTTTACTAAGCTTTATTTTTCATATATTATTTATTTCATTGATGCCTACTCTGACATTTACTACTTTTCCTCCATATAAACAACCTAAGTTTTTTTGATATGTATATCAAAATCTAAAAATTTTGCACTAATCACTACTTTCTACATCTCACACATTTCAGAATATGGTTTCTATTATCATACAATTTATTATGTTATTTTTTTGAGATAGAGTCTCACTCTGTCGCCCAAGCTGGAATGCAGTGGTGCAATCTCAGCTCACTGCAACCTCTGCCTCCCAGGTTCAAGTAATTCTCCTACCTCAGCCTTCCAAGTAGCTGGGACTACAGGCACACGACACCACGTCCAAATAATTTTTTGTATTTTTAGTAGAGACATTGTTTCACCATGTTAGCCAGCATGGTCTCTATCTCCTGACTTCGTGATCTGCCCACCTTGGCCTTACAAAGTACTGGGATTACAGGTGTGAACTACAGTGCTCGGCCTATGTTGTGTTTTTATAATCAATTAGTTCAACATTTTTTAATACCTTTGTGACTTCTTTTTTGATTCATGAGATCTTTAGAAGTGTGTCATTTAATTTCCAAATGAGGGGACTTTCAGATAGCTATTCATTACTGATTTCTAATCAAATGTCTTCAGTCAAAAGTTACGGTATAATAAGATTGTTGTTTTAAACAAACAAAAAAATCTTATTCTTGGTGAAAGTTCTGTGTATACTTAAATACATTGTGTATTTGGCAGCTATTTGGTGTATTATTACCTAAATGTTAATTTCAGCAAGTTAGTTGTATTTTTCATTTAATTTATATATTAATTTTTTTCCTATTTGTTCTATCAATTACTGAGAAATTTGCATTAAAATACCTGTGTATCTAGAATTGAGAAAACTTACGAATAAAGAGCCTTGGATGTAATTTTAAAGAGTTGGAAAACATTAAATGCCATTTGAATATGTGTGCATTGAGTTTTGGTTATAGGAAAAAAGATTAAGTCCAATAAAAAATAGTCCATATATGTATACACACACACACACACACACACACACACACACACACACACACACATTTTTTCTTTAGAGTAACACAGTATGGACATATAAAATCCATATATATGTATTCTATAAGATATATATGTCTTATTACAGGTGTGAGTGTTGGCTCATTCCTGAAATTCTAGCATTTTGGGCGGCTGAAGCAGGCAGATCACCTGAGGTCAGAAGTTCAAGACCAGCCTGACCAACATGGGGAAACCCTGTTTTTACTAAAAATACAAAAATATTAGCCAGGTTCAGTGGCAGATGACTGTATTCTCAGCTATACAGAAGGCTGAGGCAGGAGAATCACGTGAACCTAGGAGTGGGAGGTTGCAGTGAGTGGAGATGATGCCACTGCACCCCTGCCTGAGTGACAAAGTGAGACTCTGTCTCAAAAATAATAATAACTATAAATAAAAAGAATAAGAAATCCCAAATCTTCAAGATAGTTCAAATTTGACATGCTTTGAAAAAATGGGATGTATAGCCAGCCACCATATTCTCTCACTCTTCAAATAAAATCCAAACTCCTGCCTACCCCTTGACCCTATCTCCTACCATCTCCTCCCTCAGCCTGTTCAGACCACACTGCTCTTCTGGCTTTTGCTGAACACTCTTGGTTTCGGCCTTCCTCTGCCTCCGATTCTCAGCTCTTCCTGGTCCCTCTGCTCAGATCATGACACCAAATCTCCACAATTACCACCTGATTTGAAATTATTGTGTCTATTTGTTCATTTATATATTATTAATCTTCCCTGCTAGCAAGTCAGCCTTCAGATGGGCAGGAACAGTGTCTGCCTGCTTCACTCTTGAATCACCACCATCTAGTACTCAGCCTGGTGTAAGCGGGCACCAAATACATATTTCTTTCATTGAAGGAACATGAGAAGGATATCCATCAAAGGTGGCTAAAATCAAAGTGTAATAAAAACCTAAAATGCAATTTAAAAAAAAAGTGTAATACTTACTGCCGAACTAAGCACCATCTCGACTTAAAATGGGAAAAACTGGCAGATGGGAGTGGAGGCTGAACAGAAATTAGAGTCAACGAGGTCCAAAAGAAGCTATGTTAATAGTGCAACAAAGGTATAAAATGTTAAATTAAGGTAGGAAATGGAGAATGAAAAAACATCTGACACATTATATTTGTAAAATAATATTAGACTGACTTAATGATAAATAACTTAGGGAGATGTGTTCAAAACATTGATGTTGAGGAACAGGTTTTTAATGCATGCTATTGTAACAGATTCCAGAACAATTAGAGAAAAGGGAAAAGCAGGTTATGGGAGCCAGTGCTAACAAGATAATGGCTCATTAAGTTTGTGTTAAATCTGTTGCATCTATTGAATAAGATTTTGGATTGGGGGCAGTGGGTCATGCTTGTAATCCCAGCACTTTGGGAGGCGGAGGTGGGCAGATCACGAGGTCAAGAGACCATCCTGGCCAACATGGTGAAACCCCACCTGCACTAAAAATACAAAAAAATTAGCTGGGCATAGTGGTGCAGACCTGTGGTCCCAGCTGCTAGGGAGGCTAAGGCAGTAGGATCGCTTGAATCCGGGAGGCGGAGGTTGCAGTGAGCCCAGATCGTACCACTGCACTCCAGCCTGGGTGACAGAGTGAGACTCCATCTCAAAAAAAAAAAGAAAGAAAGAAAAAAAAAAGGAGTTTCTTAGCAAGCAACCACTGTAGCTACCGAAGTGTGTGTGTTTGTAAGGCCTTGGCAACTCTGTCAGAAGAATAATGCTTACAAATTGCAGAACGGAGTGAGAATAAGCAGGGTACTATTACATTTTTATGTACGATGCTTTTTTACATGGTATTGATAAACAGTAAATGGGTGCATATAGGTGTGCATTTGTGTGTGCGTATTTTATAACCATGCATGTATATAGCACAGACTTTATAAAAGCCATCATACAGTTCTCTTGGCCTTTGGTAATTTACCCTAAATAATAAAATGTTGACAGGCCACATTTAGGGGGTAAGAAAATGAAGCATTAGCTCTGTTATTCATTAGTAAAACCGTTATTTCACAAATAAGATACGTAAAGGTTAGAACATTGCATTAAGACATAATTAATAAATTATCAGGACTAAGATGCTGGGTTTTTTCCCCCTTTTATTTCATTGCTTTTTAATTATGTTAAATATAGCCTGAGAGGAAAGCAGCTGAATCCCTGATGCCACTCCAAACAGTTTCTGATAAACTAAACATGGCTAAGTGGTATTTAAAAACATTTAAAATGATATTTATATTTACTAAATGATATCTGAAATCAGACACTTTGTTAGGAGGCAGAGCAAAACAGCCTAGGGAATAGTAGATATCTGTCTCTAAGGAAATATCAGCCCCAGGAATGAAATTAGAGAATCATACTGTAATTTTAGTTGAAAGTGAAACAAGAACTTGTAGCTTTTATATTATTTAGTACGATTGAGCAATCTTGTTAGGGCTGTATTTCAGTCCCATAACCATATATTTGTTGTATAATTTCAGAAACAGATTCCAAAGCAATTTAGATGATTAAGGAAATTGCTTAATCTAAGCCCGGTGTGTGATGCTCTCTTCCCTGTGTCCACGTGTTCTCGTTGTTCAACACCTGCCTATGAGTGAGAACATGTGGTGTCTGATTTTCTTTTCTTGTATCAGTTTGCTGAGAATTATGGTTTCCAGATTCATCCACGTCAACTTGCTCTAATTATTAACGCTAAATTTCAACATTTCAAATTTTAAAAATTGCTCATTCTAAAAAAAACAATCAATATTAGTTATCTACATTGCCTTTTGGATTACACATGAAATTAACATCCTGTTATCTGATTCATTCACTCTATCTCCAAATTCTTCCAAAGGGTATTTGAATTAGCGTACATAAAAGGAGATGGAATGGTAGAATGAAAACTATTAATGTAGAAACATAAGAAAATAAATGAAACATATGTGCCAAGGGTGACAAACGTGACAAATAATATCCAGATACGTAAGATGCTTATGAAAATATATAAACAACTTAGACATCCTAGTAAGGACATAAGATTAATATTTTTTAATGCATGTACAGTTTCATTTTTACTTTTTACTCTGTTTTACATTAGGAAATGGAGGCCCCTGTGGCAGAGTGATAGGAAAGGATTTAAATTACAGGCAGCTTGACACCAAAGCCCCTGTTTCTCCCTCTGTAATATGGCGACTGCTCCTCTCCCCTACTCTTCTCAGTAGCTTTAATGTGACTTCTCTTAATACATAACACCAACTAATTCATAAAGTCCAATGTTTATTAATGTCACATTTGTTGAAGATGTATTTGGAAACTTGTTTTAACCCCTCAATGATCTTAGAATATTAGAACTTCAGAAAATAGAAGCTAAGAACTTGAAAATAACATGCTAAATGTCATGTAGCAAGATAGAAAATGAAGAATATTTCTCAAACTTTGACTCCTGAAGAAAGTAGTGAATTAACTGGGGTGTAATCTCAAATATCGTCAATCTGATAATCAGCTGGCATATTCTGTGTATGAAGTCACTTGATACCATACAGTTGCAGGTGTTCCCTGAAAAACACACGGCATGGAGATCAGAAAATACCTACTCTTGTAAAGCTGACTTCAAACATTTGTTGCATGAAATGACGGCAGTGATAGTAGAAAGAAAAGGGAAGACAGGTAGTCATTGTAGTTGAATTTAGTTAATATAGATATGACCATTTGTCTGTAGAATGATATCTGAAACTTAATATATTTAACAATGCCTAGTTACCTATATCTAAATAACCGCTATCCACTCCCTCTCTTTCTTCCATAGTGTAGAAAATTAACAGAAACAGTACAGAACATTTTACTGAATCATATGGCTAATAAAAGTCAAAAAAATGTATCTGGTAGCCAGAGATTAAAACTAGTTTCTTTTGAACCCTGCTGTATAAGATCAGCTACGTAATTGGTGGAGCCAGTTACAAAATGAAAATGCAGTTTCTCCCATTCAAAAGTTATTAAGAATTTCAAAAAGATGAAAGCAGATCCTTGAACTGGTCCCAAGCCCCTGGGTGACTGTTCAAACTTTCAAACTTTATGCCCTTATAGTTTTCCCTGCTCTTGGGTGAAGTTTTCTATTATTAACCAGGTTTCCATTACACACACTTATAAACACTTCTTTTTCTTTACATTATCTGCCTTGTAGAAGTGAATTATTTAGTGTTGGGAGGTTGCACAGTTTGAGACATACATTTTTAATTTTTAAAATGCTTTTTATTGAATTACAGAACCAATTTGCTAATGAAAGAGAGCAAAGCTGCATCCAAATTTGCCATGTACAAGGCACAGCATTAAGAAAGTAATTATAGATCTCTATTCCCCTAATTACTCTAATTCAACCTCTTGAACCACATCAAAGCTGCTATAATTTATCATCATCTTACAATCTAGGCACTGAGATTTCCTTCATTGGAAGATGTCTTTTCCTTTGCCTAAGGATACTGCTTTAACTAAAGACCCTTCTTATTTCTCCTTACCAGAGATTAACACAACTGTAAAATCTCCCATTTCTGGAAATGTGCCTCTTACTACTATTCTTTTCAAGAGAGTTTTGGACTATATTGAGTGACTAAATTTTTGTATGTTGTTGAGTAAAAAAGGCTTCGTAAAGAAGAAAATTTAATGGGGACATAGAATCTGACATTAAGTTTTAAGGTTGGAAGAGAGAATAGTGCATATAATCTGTGTTACAATTCCTTACAATTTTCATTTTGAATAGTGCAATGCTCACTTTTACATGTCAACTTGACTGACCAAGGAATGCACATTTCAAATATTATTTCTATGTGTCTATGAAATGTTTCTGGATGATATGAACTTTTGAATGGTTGGACTAGTAAAGTAGATTGCCATCCTCAGTGTTAAGTGGAAATCATCTAATCCACTCAGGGCCTGAATAGCACAAAAGGCAGAGGAATTCATCTGTTTGCTTGAGTTGGGGCATGGATATTCCCCTGCCTTCTGCACTCCTGGTTCTCTGACTTTCAGACCAAGACTGAAATCTCTACTACTGGCTTTTCTTGTTCCCAGGTCTTTGGGCTCAGACTGAATTTCACCATCAGTTTTCATGGATCTCCAGCTTACAAGGACGGATCATGGAACTTTTAACCTCCTAAGTTATAGGAGCCAACTGCTGCTAATAAATCCCTTCATATATGTACCTGCAGGTTCTGTTTCTCTAGAAAACTCTAATATTATAGAAATAGCTAATGAATACGTTAAGATGAAACTATCATGGTCTTGAGTTTTAATACATGTACAAAAATAAATAATATATACAAATAATGGAAATAAAGTTTCCTTTCTGGTTGGAATGCAAAAAGCTAGAAAGTACATCATTCTCATCTTAACATCTTAAAAAGACACAACTGGTTTTAAAGGCAGAGGAAAGTTACTCAGTTTTATAACTTAAATTACTGTGGATGTATATGGCGGGGTCTAATAAAGTTTGCTTTTATTATTTAATTCACTCCCAGATAAATTCTATGTGTGTATTTTACTGGTATAAATTGAATTAACTTCTCTATATATGATCAATAGCATCTTAAATATGGGTTAGTCTATTAAAAAGCAAATTTCACAGTAAGTGTTTAAGTGCTATGGTTAGTTAAAATGAAAGGTTGTTTGTCATTTTTTTTCTCATGAAATTAGTAACTTCTGAAATAGAGAAATACCTAGAGAATTTTTTTAATTCCAAACCTTTTCACAGCCCATAAATTAATGCTCCTCATCTTTTTTTTTTTTAAATGAATAATTAACTGCCAATGTGGACCTCCTCTGATTCCTTTATTTTTCACATTCTCTTTGTTGAGGTAGATTTTACATAGTGAAAATTTCTTTTTTTTTTTTTTTTTTTTTTTTCTTTTTTTTTTTTAATTGCATTTTAGGTTTTGGGGTACATGTGATGAACATGCAAGATTGTTGCATAGGTACACACATGGCAGTGTGCTTTGCTGCCTTCTGTCCCCTCACCTGTATCTGTCATTTCTCCCCATGCTGTCTCTTCCCACCTCCCCACCCCCCGCCCCTCCCCCATTTCCCCCCAACAGACCCCAGTGTGTAGTGCTCCCCTCCCTGTGTCCATGTGTTCTCATTGTTCAACACCCGCCTATGAGCGAGAATATACGGTGTTTGATTTTCTGCTCTTGTGTCAGTTTGCTGAGAATGATGGTTTCCAGGTTCATCCATGTCCCTACAAAGGACGTGAACTCATCGTTTTTGATGGCTGCATAATATTCCAAACACCTTAATCTTCATATGGAACCAAAAGAGAGCCCGCATAGCCAAGTCAATTCTAAGCAAAAAGAACAAAGCGGGAGGCATCACACTACCGGACTTCAAACTATACTACAAGGCTACAGTAATCAAAACAGCATGGTACTGGTACCAAAACCGAGATATAGACCAATGGAACAGAACAGAGGCCTCACAGGAAATACAACATACCCACAACCATCTGATCTTCGACAAACCTGACAAAAACAAGCAATGGGGAAAGGACTCCCTGTTTAATAAATGGTGTTGGGAAAACTGGCTAGCCATGTGCAGAAAGCAGAAACAGGACCCCTTCCTGACACCTTACACCAAAATTAACTCCAGATGGATTAAAGACTTAAACATCAGACCTAATACCATAAAAACCTTAGAAGAAAATCTAGGCAAAACCATTCAGGACATAGGTGTAGGCAAGGACTTCATGACCAAAACACCAAAAGCAATGGCAACAAAAGCCAAAATAGACAAATGGGACCTAATCAAACTCCACAGCTTCTGCACGGCAAAAGAAACAGTCAGTAGAGTGAATCGGCAACCAACAGAATGGGAAAAAATTTTTGCAGTCTACCCATCTGACAAGGGGCTGATATCCAGAATTTACAAAGAACTAAAGCAGATGTACAAGAAAAAAACAAACAAGCCCATTCAAAAATGGGCAAAGGATATGAACAGACACTTTACAAAAGAAGACATACAGGAGGCCAACAAACATATGAAAAAATGCTCATCATCACTGGTCATCAGAGAAATGCAAATCAAAACCACATTGAGATACCATCTCACACCAGTTAGAATGGCGATCATTAAAAAATCGGGAAACAACAGATGCTGGAGAGGATGTGGAGAAATAGGAACACTTTTACACTGTTGGTGGGAATGTAAATTAATTCAACCATTGTGGAAGACAGTGTGGCGATTCCTCAAGGACCTAAAAATAGAAATCCCATTTGACCCAGCAATCCCATTACTGGGTATATATCCAAAGGATTATAAATCATTCTACTACAAGGACACGTGCACACGAATGTTCATTGCAGCACTGTTTACAATAGCAAAGACCTGGAACCAACCCAAATGCCCAACGATGATTGACTGGATAGGGAAAATGTGGTACATAGTGAAAATTTCTATTCTTTAAAATAGGGCTCATTATTTCCAATATTCTCCCAGAAGATTTAAAAATACTCTTGATTTCAGAAAAAGAGATCAGAGATCACCTCCCAAAGTATTCCCCAGAACAGTAATTTAACCAGAACACATTCTCCCCTAAAATAGCTGGAAGGCAATATGCTTTAGTACAGAGCCACTAGTCTAGTTGTCAGGGGATGTGACATGTTATTTCAGGTTGAGAGCTATAGAATTTGTTTTTCATCTCAATCCTTTTTTTTTTTTTCCCTCATAAGTTTTATTCAAGGAAGAGATTATTCCTAGCTTGTCAAAATAAATTTGAAATGTTCCAGTAGAAATATCTACAAATAATTTAAGCTTTTAAATAGGTGAATTTGTACATATAGATGCTTAGTTTTTTAAATCTTAACCGATTAATTACTTTTTGATATTTCGGGGTAACCATTTTCTGCTGTTCTGAGGCTTTAATTTCAGGATTAGTTTTTCAAGTCTAATTAACCATGGACACACAAGGAGTATAGTTAGTAACCACACTATGTGATTTTGTTTGCAAACAATTAAAATACTTTTTTTTTTCTTTTTTAAGTAGATAATATTAAAAGGACATTTAAAAAAATCACTTAATTGGTGGGAAGATCATGGAACAGTCTCAAAAAAGAAGAACGAGTACATGGAGGCAAAAGTCATGCCACAAGACTAGTCTGCTGAGGAAAACAGTAGCACCAGAGGAAACTAAAACAGCACTTTGCTCCACTATGACCACTTTTTGTGGAAACTACATTTGGTGGCTACCACTTCTGCCTCTTCCTGATTCCACCGTCTCTGCTTCTTTCATCACTGGCTTCCAATTTAGAATCTTGGACAAACACAGACAGTTACCTATCTCTTTCTGAGTGGTGCTTGAAGGCCTCCTGCTGAAATGATAATTTATGCAAACCATGAAACTCCTATTTTTTTCCTTCAATGGAGGATGCAACAGTCCTGTAGCATGATTACATCTGAAAATACATTTTATCTTTATTTCTGGGCTACTAGTGACACATTAGGCTACAAATTACATGATGATGAAATGGCAATAGTTTGTAGGTCTCTGAATGGTGTTTATATTATAATCTGACCTGTAATTTGCATAATTAATATGTAAAATGTCTAAGTATGGTAAAGCAATTTAAGTTACAGGATGCATCATGGCAATAATATATTTCAAGGGTTTATTTCACTAGACATATAATAATTGTATATATTTACAAAGTACAATGTGATGTTTTTATACATGCAGGTATTGTGGAATGATGATGAAATTAGGCTAATTAGTATGTCCATTACCTCCAACATTTAAAATTCTTTCCTAGTTATTTGGAAATATTTGATACATTATTATTAACTATAGTCACCATGTTACACATTAGAAGACCAGAAAATATTCTTCCTATCTAACTGAAAGTTTGTACCCATTGACTAATGTCTCTTTCGTCCACATCCACTCTCCATCCTGGCCTCTGATAACAATCACTCTACTCTATACTTCTATGAGTACAACTTTCTCAGATTCTACATATAAGTCAGATCATACAGTATCTGTGTCTCTGGGCCTGGCTTATTTCACTTAATATAGTGTCCTCTAAGTTATCCATGTTTTACAAATAACAAAATGTTCCTTTTTAAAAAAGATGAAAAATTTTCTATTGTATATATATATATATATATATATATATATATATATATATATATATCACACTTTAAAAATCTGTTCATCATTCATTGGTAAACATTTAGGTTATTTTCACATCTTGGCTATTGTGATAATGCCGTTGTGAACATGAGAGTGCCAACATGTCTTTGACAAACGGATCTCAACTCCTTTGGGTATATACCCAGTAGTGAGTATCATATGGCAGTTCTGTTTTTAGATCTCTGAGAAATCTTCATACTATTTTCCACAGTGGCTGTACTAATCTACAGTACCATCAACAGTGTATAAGGGTTCCCTTTTCTCCATATTCCCGCCACCACTTGTTATCTTCAATCTTTAATATAATAGCTAATCTAATAGGTATATCACTGTGGCTTTAATTTGCATTTCTCTATGTTGAGTATTTTTTTTTTCATCTATCTGTTGGTCATTTTTATGTCTTCTTTTGAGGAATATTTATTCATTAATGTCGACTAATGTCTTGCCAATTAATAGGGTTATTTGTTTTATTTTTATTGAGTAGTTTGAGTATCTCACCCGTTTTGGAATATTAGCCTCTTATCTGATCTATGGTTGGTAAATATTTTATCCCAATCTGTGGGTTGTATTTTACTCTATAAATCATTTTCTTTTCTGTGCAGAAGAGCTTTAGTTTAATGCAATCCCATTTATGTATTTCCATTTTCAATGTCCATGCTTTTAGGGTTATATTCATGAAATTACTGCCCAGACCAATATTAAGAAGACTTTCTCTTATGTTTTCTTCTAATAGTTTTTATAGTTCCTGGTCTTACATTTAAAACTTGTCAGTCCATTTTTACATTGCTGTAAGAAATGCCCCAGGCTGGGTAACATATAAGTAAAAGAAGTTTAATTGGCTCACAGTTTTGTAGGCTGTACAAGCATGATTCCAACACCTGCTTCTGGCAAGGGCCTCAGGAAGCTTACAATCATGGAGAGGGGGAAGCGGAGATGATGTGTAACATGGCAAGCGCAGGAACAAGGCAGGGGTGGGGTGCCACACTCATAAAACATCAAACCTTTCAGGCACTTGGAGAAAGAACTCTCATCATGAGGACAATCACAAACCACTCATAAGAGATCTACCCATATGACCCAAATACCTCTCTCCAGGCCCTACCTCTAACACAGGAAATTACATTTCAACATGAGATTTGGAAAGAACAAACATCCAAACAATAGCCTTTTGAGTTGATCTTTGTATAAGGAGAGAGAAAAGGCTCCATTTCATCTTCTATAAGTGAATACCCAGTTTTCCCCAACCTCATTGTTTTAAGAGATTGCCCTTTCCATTTGCGCCTTTGTCAAAAATCAATTGATTGTAGATGTGTAGGTTTATTTCTGGGTTTTCTTATCTTATTCTGTTGGTTGACATGCCTGTTTTTATGCCAAATATTACTATTTGGAGCTGTTTTTATTATTATTATTTTGTAATAGATTTTGAAATCCCACAGAGTGATACCTCAAGCTTTGTTCCTTTTGCTAAAGATCATTCTGTTCATGCAGGGTCTTTTGTGGTTCCATATAAATTTTAGGATTTTTTCCCATATTTATGACAAATACTGGAATTTTCCTAGAAATTTCAGTGAATCTGAAGATCACTTCAGGTAGTACGGCTATTTTAACAATATTAATTATTATAATTCATGAACACAGGACAGGAAAGATACATCTTGGCCCTATAAATATAGTAATTCCATGAGCAATAGAAGCCTTAGAAGAAAAAATGCTGCTCATCTATTTTCCACGTTGACTAGATAATAATGATATTCTTCTTCATTCATTAAGTTTTGCCCTAATAACTTAAGTTGTTTGAATTGATATTAAAGTCAAATATAAAAATAGGCACATTACTTTTTATTCTTATTGTAATTCTATCTTATTTACATAGATGGTAAAATATCTACCTTTTACCATTTGCTGCCTTTAATCATGAAATTATTTTTCTACCATCAGATAATATTATATGTCATGTGCATAGGTAAACATTAAGGTATGACATGGCTATAATTGGTACTTTTTAATAAATAATATAACATCTTTTCTATAGCAGAACATTAAGAAAAAGAATGGAAGTCTGAAGGACAAGAAGAATATTGGAAGATTAAATAGGATTAAAAGGGATTTCCTGTTTTTCTATATCCAAGAGAAATGGAAAGAGATACAGTAAGGAATTATAGAAAAAGAAATTGAATTTCCCTTTCACTAATTTATGACTTTTCTAAAAAGATGGTTCCTCGATCAGAAATAGGCTAGACTGCCACCATATAATTCATTTCCTCAGATAGATGTTAGGTAATAAAAACCAGTCAAAGACATAGCACTTCAAGTTAAAAGGGAGAAAATTATTTTGAAGGTATTGAGAAGAAGAAAAAGAAGTCTTAACATTTGATTTTTGGAGTAGCTTACCATTGAGGTCACTTCCGCTCCACTATGGAAATAAAGTACTAATGGATTAAGAAAACAGATTTTGCAGGCTGAAGTCACTCAAAATTTTTTGGTGTCTAAGCATGCAGTTTATGTATTATATAGACTTTTCTGTTACTCAGAGTTTATAAGACGCTTTATAAAAAGGGATTTATTTCATTTTCAGTCCTTCCCAGAAATGCTGAGAAAACAGAAATATGAAACCTACAGCAACAAAAATTCCACAAAATCAATTTGCTAGTGTTTTCCAAACTTATAAATATGAGGTTGTGACATTTACATAAATGCTTTTGGGGGTTAAGAGGAGACTTCAACTATAGTTAGAAAACATTAGACTGTGAGAATATTGAATGAAAGGTGATAAAACATGACGTGTGTTATCAAAGAGCAGAGCCTTCTCACGTGGAAATGCCAGAAAAGCAAGAGAACAGACTAACCACCAGAACTTGGGTTAGGTCTTCATAAAGCTATGGATACGCCCCAACCTGCAGACGTCTGTTTTCTTGTGTTACTCAGTGAACTGGTATTTTTAATTTTCCCGATATTCTTAGGTGGCCATTATTGCTATTATTCCAGCTGTGATACCAACAAGTGATAGCAAGGTTTTTGCCTTTGGGAAGCTCTCAGTGACGAGGTCAGCTGAAGGATATATTACGTGGTGGGCATTTGCCTTTCCTTTTCTGTTAGGGTCTGTTAGACTCCAACCCACTATCATTTGGTTGACTATAGAACTTAACACTATTTAGATTTGAATCCCTCAAATTCTCGTTATCTATTTATTGCCCTATTAAAGAATGTTGTTAACAGGTTTTACCTTTGACTAAGGAGTAAAATGGCATTTACATTACATTCTAAATATTATTCCACCAATTAGCAAATTAGAATATTTCATTTTCTATAAAATTGTTATGCTGTATTTCTTCTTATACTCTAAAAAACAACAACAGGAACTGACACCTAAGTTAGCCAAATTTTTGGCTACTCTTGATGAAATATCTCTTGTGGAAGTGCAGGAAAAAACCCAGAGACTGCAAGACTTTCCAAGATAAGTCACAAAGTACTCTGTCTCTGTTTTATAGAAAACAAAGGCCAGTTAATTTAACAATTCTTGATATAAAATTTAGGCAGTAATTATGTCCTTGATTACTATTTGGAGTATAATGAGATGCACAGAAGTATTATGTATAATTTTATATTTAAATCTATGACTTAGATATAAAAAGTACTCTTCTGTTACATTTTCCTCTGGAGTCTAACTATCGTCCTTCCAAGATAACGCAAATAAAACCTATTATACTTTAACAATGAGTATCCTGAGGTTTTCTAAAGTCCAAACGATTAGAAAATTTAACAAAGGGAAAATTTTCAACAGAACTTGGAATAATAATGAGTAGTATAAAAAAAAGACTATATTAAAAGTGAGAGTTTAGTATCACATTAAGCCTTGGCAACTCAACTAGGGATTTACAAAAAGATAAACCAACTCTGGGTGTAACAAAGCCACACTATTTCTTTTTGTCCTTACAAAATTGCTGCATTGTAGTTCATCTGTTATTTGAAATCAGACTGACCAACCTGGGAAAAAAGGAACATATCCTCCAATTGAAACAGAATACATTTATCTTCTACTTAAAGATACAACTGAAACATAATAGCACAAGGATAATCTCCTTTGAGAGAGGAGCCCTGATAAATACTGAGAACAGTTAAGGGCTGCAGTTATGTGTTATAGGGGGTGGAGCTAGTAGACAGATTACTGGGCTGGGCGTTGGAAGATTGGATTCTATTTGTGTGTCAGGAATTATTTTACTTTGTGACCTTGAGCAAGCTGCTTAAGCTCATTTTTCATAATTTTCCACAAGCATAATGAGTATAGACTTACTTGTTCCTCCATTCCAAAGACTTACTGAAATGCTCTTTCAGAAGAGTGATGGTTTACTAATTTCATTACTATTACTTTTAATATTTCACATATTCTCCCTAGAATACTTATGACAATAATTCAACAAGGCTTTCAAAGAAAGTTATACACTAATATCCTGTGGTTATCACAAGTGATAAGAGTTGCTGTTCACCTTAGTAGTTGTATAAGTAATAATAGGATCAGTCATGAATGTCTTATACAGCAATTTTGCTCATTAAATTAAACAGTTCATTTCCCAAATTTCACACTTCATAGAAATTGCTTTTCTGCCTAATCAATCTTGTCATCAACCAAGCAATTAGCTTGTCCATGGATATTCTGGGAGTTGATCTGTCAGGGTGTTAGGTTTTCTTCTGATAGATAAAATATTGTTGATTAAAAAATCTATAGTTCTGTAATTATGTTTCCTCCCAAGGAATCAATAACAGGCGTGGCTTGACCACTTAATTATTTGGAAAGATTTCCATAAAGTAACTTATGTAATGCTCTTTTCCATTACAAAGAATAAAACGTTTTCTAGTTCATATTATAAATATCAGTTTTAGAATATTATTAACATTAAACAGTTTGAATCATGTATGCTTTGCTGCCAGAAAGGGTGAGACTAAAAAATATTAGCCTTGAAACTTCATGGCTGGCCATGGGAATGGCTCCAATCTTATTCTTTGTTATTCTTATTCTTAAATTTGCTTGAAACATAAATAAAATTACAATGTGTATTTCTGGGGCTCTAGACTATTTACATACAAATTGTCCAATTTGTTCTAGATGAAAAAAATGGTTCCTTTATAATTCTGATTTTAGAAGTTGAAGTACTAGACTTCTAAATGAAATTTAAATCTATTCTCCATTTCTTCAAATAATTAATTATATCTAATTACATGTATTTAGCCTTTTTGGGAATTACTCATCTTTATTTCCCCAATGTGTCAAACATTATCTGAGAATAGATAACTAATAATTATTTGAGAAAAGAATGGATAGACATGTATTCACAAGTCGATTTACAACTGGACTATTCTAGAGTCACAAAGAACATTCTTTCTTTACAATTTTCTTCATATTATTGTTATACTTCAAATTCCTAGGATGCCTGCCAATTAATGGTACTATATTAAAATGTAACATGCAACTTTCTAAACTTTAAAGATATCTACAAGAGAATTATTTATCAGTTTCCATCACCGCTAAATTCTGGGTGCTAGTATTTCATGAGCACCTACTATGTCCCAAAGATTTTTGTAGACATTATTTTATTTATGGATATATGTATTTAATGCATGTGTGTGTGTGTGTGTGTGTGTGTGTGTGTGTGTGCATGTATACATGTATTTTGTATAATATACTTGGTTGTTAATCCTCATTGGAAAACCAGGTATATTGTACAAAAAGCCACTATTTTTCTTTAGAGAGAAGGAGGAAATTTGGCCAAATCAATGGCAGATAAGTGCCATAGACCAAGTTAAACCTAAGGACCATTTTGCTAAAAATCCAGGGCCATTTTCACGTTCTTTGACTACCCTGCTTTTTCTTCCCTCTTCCTTTAGGGTTATGAAATAATCTACACTGGCAATTTCTGCAAGTTTGACAAGTCATCTGTCTTTTAAAATCGAGGCAAGACAAGAACATTAAAAAACTGTTTGTGAAGAGATATGGATAAAACTAAATTGGATTTTAATAAATCTGTAGACCAATCTTAACAATGATCTAGGCCTTGGGAGCAGAACCAGAAGCCTGACCAGCATGTACAGTTTAGCCCAGGCTTTGTACTCTAACAAATGCTATTTGGATCTGATTAAATGACAGTGAAAGGAAAGGTAAACAGCATCTCCTGAATTTAGAGATCAGGGCACATCACATAGTGAGCCTCCCACTGGCTCCTACCCCACTTCTTTTACAAATACAAATATAATGAACTGTAAGAGAAAGCTCATATTATGGAGACTGAGATATAAAAGGATATCAGTTAATGGCATGCATTTTGGAGACACACAGTCAGCTCCTGGCATACCAGCTGAATTCCACTGTGTCTTAGTGTCCTCATCTGTAAAATGAAAATAATAATAGTAACCCCCGGTAAGGTGGTAGGTGTTCATTTTAATTTATTCTCTTTCTGACTTAATGCTCCTGAATTTTCATAAGTATAAAGTAAGTCACAAATGTCAGCCAAGAGAATGTGTAAGGAATGAACCAGCAAGATATAACAATATTTGACTAAGAAATAGTGCAAAGGGTTTATGAACTTATTTTTGCAGTAACAAACATAATCAGTACAAGCAGACAAGGGAAAGCCTTCTTTTTTCTTGGCTTCTGACAATAATATTTATCAGAGATTGTTAGTTAAGGTAGTCAAATTAGGTTATATACAATGGATGACTCATTTCATATCAATGTTTTAATCATGATCCTAATACTGTTGGGATATATATGTGCAGGGTTGCTTGGGAATTCATTGACATAGTATTCTTAAGTCTCTTTGCATAATGCCAGGTAAAAATAACAATCATATTACTTTATGATATTAATGGTATTAAATAAGATTGATATTAAAATGATGTTAATTTACTTCTGATATGCAATGTCTGACTAGTTTCTCAATATCTACCAATTCTTCTATGTTTAGCTTTTTAATTCCTCAAATTCGTAATTTACTTTTGATTGTCCTCAAAATACCTGATACTTCAGGTAGAAATAGCCTATCACTATATTATGAGATGATCATTATATTATAAGAAATAGCTGATCATTGTACGAATTAACAATTTGTTTAACATTTAGTAAAGTGCTTATACAAATTTTACTATTGGGAGCATTTAGCTTATATGGATATAAAAATAGATTCAGAATTCTAAATTTGAAAACAGAAGGTCATTCCTGCTGGAAAACTCTATGCTTCCTACTGACGGAAAAGCTCTTGTGCTCTTAGATCAGATTTGTGCCACCAGGTTCCTTCCCATTATTCAGGTGTCTGCTTAAACGTCACCTTCTCTAGAGTCTTTTCTGGATCACTCTATGCAAAACATACCCCCTCACTCCCTCTTCACGAATTTATATTCTGCATAATATTATTAGTATCTGAAATGTTATTAATAATGTGTACGTTTATTTTCTGTTTTGCCTTCTAAATATTAGCTCTGGAGGTGCTGGTCTTTGTTTCTCCCTTCGCTGTGTCTTCAGTGTATTAGACTGTGGTTGACACAAGCAAGGGTTATTTATATTTGTTATATTTAGTTATATTTGTTAATCTACAATTATTTCTATTCTATTTGTTAATTTTTGATTAACAGAAATAAAATTATTTATATTTATATTTGCTAATTATATTAATTTATATTTATTATTTAAATTTATATTAGTTAATTTATGATTAAATGAATGATTTTCAGCTTTAGGACAGTTTCAAAGCTATATGACTTAGGTCAGTTGTACAATGTCTCTGAGGCTGTTCTAACATTTAGTTTAAACATAAGCATAACTCACACCAGTTAGAATGGCAATCATTAAAAAATCTGGAGACAACAGATGCTGGAGAGGATGTGGAAAAATAGGAACACTTTTACACTGTTTGTGGAAGTGTAAATTAGTTCAACCATTGTGGAAGACAGTGTGGCGATTCCTCAAGGACCTAGAAATAAAAATTCCATTTGACCCAGCAATCCCATTACCAGGTATATATCTAAAGGATTATAAATTGTTCTATTATAAGGACACATGCACATGAATGTTCATTGCAGCACTGTTTACAATAGCAAAGACTTGGAACCTACCCAAATGCCCATTGATGATGGACTGGACAGGGAAAATGTGGCACATATACACCATGGAATACTATGCAGCCATAAAAAATGATGAGTTAGTGTCCTTTGTAGGGACATGGATGAACCTGGAAACCATCATTCTCAGCAAACTGACACAAGAACAGAAAATCAAACACTGCATGTTCAGACTCATAGGTGGGTATTGAACAATGAGAACACATGGACACAGGGAGGGGAACATCACACACTGGGGTCTGTTGGGGAGACATAGGGGAGGGACAGTGGCGGTGGGGAGTTGGGGAGGGATAACATGGGGAGAAATGCCAGATATAGGTGATGGGGAGGAAGGCAGCAAACCACATTGCCATGTATGTACCTATGCAACAATCTTGCATGTTCTTCACATGTAGCCCAAAACCTAAAATGCAATAAAATATATATTTTTTAAAAAAAGAATAACTACCTCACAAGTGACTTACAAACATTGCATAAAATTAAACAATGTGTACTGTGGTATCTTTCAATTAGTAGGCCCTCAGTGTATATTTGTTGCTGTGGACACATAGACTATATATTTAACAAAACAATTCAGTGAGGTAGATAATATTTTATTACACACACAGTTATGCACATATTTACGAAGTAGAGAAATAGAAGCTAAAAGAAGGCAAGCTAGCTGTTGATCATCACACAGTCAAAAGTGATTGCATCTCAGTTTTAAACCTACACATTCTTAACTTGAACCTCTTAACTTGCTCGCTGAGGCAAAGGGGGACTATTTACCTACAAACTGGAAAAGGTAGTAGATAATACATATGACTGTGGAACTCCACTAAGCTCACCAGTTCATTTCACCTTGATGGCCAATAGTCATTAAGCAGAATGGATTTAAAGCAATGGCCTAGAAATCGAAGGCACTGTGTAACCCATTACAAATCTCTCGAGCCATCTTGCCTGCCAACAGTTTTTAAACATTCTTTTGATTTTGAAGTTGCTTTGTCATAAAATAACATTTTGGAAATTGGTAGAGAAAAATAATTTAGCATGTATATAAGCTTTAAAACTTTAAATTTCACTGTAATGACTAGAAAGGAGCAATGGTAACTTTTTGCAAAATCCAATTACATTTTGTTTTCAGTCCAGGGCATGAGAGAGACAGAGATTTTAAGGTGAAAATGGTTTATTTGTGCCTTCTATGCAACTAATTTTTTCCTCTTTCCATATCTCATTTTGCTCCTTCCCTTTGTACTTTTCAGTGCTACTCATATTTTCACCCTTAATTACCAATTAACATGTAAATAATTGTATGATGATGAAAATGATACTGTGGCTCTCCCTCTCTCTTTCGAGGCAGCCTTGCAGATAAATTGTGGGAAATCGATTCCTGTTGAAGTGAATAGATGGCCTAGTTTTGCCGCAATATTCAAGTTTTTCCCCTTCAGTCAATTCCCAGTGGTCCAGTGATTTATCTACCTTTGTTAAATTTGGTGTTCATGTCCTTTTTACCAGTAGCATGGAATTTTAATTAGCTTTTGATGAAATGTATAAGGATGCTTTCTAAACTAGAAATGGAGAAAAACAACATTTTTTCTGCCTTTACATGTCAAGATTTCTGCAAGCTAGTAGAAGCTAAAAGGAATTAATAGTTTCTGTGTTTTTCACTAAATATACATAGGGTTCAAAATATGACAGTCTCTTGGTTATATCGTGAGAAATTGTAAATCCTAGTAGTTTTCTAAGTATGATACAATGTGTTGAGGAAGAAGTAAATGCCTATTTATAATTATTTTTATAATCTTAAAATCATTTTAAACATGTAGAAAATGTGCAAGAATTAAATAAGAGGACTGAATATTCATTGTACAGATTTATTCATTTTTAGCATTTTCCATGTTTGCTTTACTATTCTCTATTTAAAACCATAGAATTGTTTTATAAACCCAAAATATTTCAGCATGTGTTTTCTAAGATGAAGATTGTTTGATTACACATCCACAATACAGTTGTCAAATTCAAGAAATTTAATATCACTACACTTGTTTTAACTCTCTGCTAAATATGCCAATTTTTATCAATTATCCCAGTGATATTCCTTATACTTATTTTCCAGTACAAGTTCTTATCTAGGTTTATGAATTCTATTTAGCTGTCACGTCTGTTTAGTTTTCCTTAACCTTGAGCAGTTCTTCATATTTTTTGTCTTTCAAGCAATTTATATTTTCAAAAAGAATACAACCATTTTTTTTATATATTCTAACTCAAATTGGCTATTTCTGATGTTTCCCAATAAATGGATTCAAGTTATTTGGGATGAGACATTCTATAAATGATATTGTATCTTTTTTTAGAGTATCACCTCTGATAGTATATGATTTTTACTTTTATTGGTGATGCTGATTTTGATTGCATGGTATAATAATTATCTATTATTGAATAACAATATGGCCACAAAATTAGCAGCTTAAAATGCGTAGCCATTTACTATGGGACAGCTTCATTGGGCCAAGAACCTTAGCATGGCTTAACTGAGCCCTCTCTTTCTGGATCTTACATTGGTCTAATCAAGGTGTTAGTCAAAGCTGTGGTATCATTTCAAGGCTTGACCGCAAAAGCATCTTCCCTAAAGCTCATATGATAATTGGAAGAATTCGGTCCCTTGTCGGCCGTAGGACTGAGGGCCCAGTTTCTTGCTGGCTAAAGGTCTGAGGCTTCTCTCAGCTATATGGACCTCTCAATAGGGTAGTCAATAATATAGCAGCTTGCTTCATCAAAGCCAAGAAGGAAAAGAGTCTACTAGAGCAAGATGGATTACAATTGCATGTAACATAATATTGTAAGTGATGTCCAAAACCTAACTTACTCTATTCTATTGACTTAAAGGGCAGGTCCTGCCTGCATGTGAAGAGATGCAGCTACAGATGTCATAGCTATGAGGAGGAAGGTATAATGAATTGGGAGCCATTTAAGAGTCTATTTACCATACTTCATTATGGAACAGTAGTCCCCACTTCTCCATTGAATATATATTCCAAGACCCCCAGTAGATGCTTGAAATGGATACAGTAAAACCCAATATACACTGTGTTTTTTTTTCCCTTACATTTATACCTATGGTAAAGTTTAATTTATAAAGTAGGCACAGTAAGACATTAAAAACAACTAAGAATGAAATAGAAGAATTATAACAATATTCCAGAATCACCACTCTTGCACATTCAGCCCTCATTAAAACTTGAACACAAGCAAATGAACAGTTGATTTGATCACCAAGATGACTGCTAAGTGACTAATAGGCAGGTAGCCTATAGAGCACGGATACGCTGAGTGAAACAGAGGATTCATTACCCCGGCAGGACAAAGCAAGATAAAGCAAGATTTTATTATGAGGCTCAGATGGGCAATTTATGTTTTTTTTTTTTAATTTTTTTTTAATTTTTTTATTTCTTGGGACAGTGTCTCAGAATATCTCACTGTGTCACCCAGGCTGGAGTGCAGTGATCATAGCTCACTGCAGCCTCCAACTGCTGGGCTCAGGTGATCCTCCTGCCTCAGCCTCCTGACTAGCTGGGACTGGGCTCACACCATTACACCTAGCTAATTTAACCTTTGCAGAGATAAGGTCTCACTATGTCACCGGAGCCAGTGTCTTGAACTCCTGGCCTGAAGTAATCCTCTGCCTTAGCCTCCCAGAGTGCTCAGATTAAAAGCATGAGCCATTGTATCAGTCTGGACTGTTTATTTTTGGAATTTTTCTTTAATAGTTTCGGACTACTGTTGACCAGAGTTAACTAAAGCTGCAGACAATGAAGCCACAGATAAAGGATGCTATTTCATCTTCTGATTCCTCCACCACTTAGTTGCTGCTCTCCTCTTGTCATTAATAAGAAATTTGTTGGGGGTGCTATTGGAGACTGTAAATATCTTCTTCCTCAATAGCTTTTCCACTCTATAGTTTTATCATCCATTAATAATTTTCACCAGAATTACTGCATTAATTCTAAAATAGTAATTTTCCAATTTCTCATGTAATTTGTATGTATCAGTCAGTATTCTGTTGTTAGAAAAATATTTGTTTATGGTATACTTGTCTTTTTATTTACCCACCATCGATACAGACTCAGAAATCATTTTATTCAAGGAATTTTAATCTATGTGTGTCAAGATGGAACCTGTGTCAAATTACTAATAAAGTATATTTGACATAAGACACACTCATTTGAGTGCACTGAATGGCTGATAAACTTTGAGAAAAGCATACAACACAATCAAAATATAGAAGATTTTTGCTGTGCTCAGAGTTCTCTGTTGTCCTTTTGCATGTTTGCTGAAAACTTCCATTCTATGAAAAAAGATTTTTGTATCACTATATATTTTTACCAATTCTAAAATTTTATATACATAAAATTACCCTGTACTTCTTTGTGTGTGCCTGGCTTCTTTTGTTTAGCATAGTGTCTTTATCATTCATCTATACTAACTTTTACTGGTCAATCAGTACTTTTTATTGCTGTGAATATTATTCTATTTTATGAATGTACAATTCATTGATTCTTTCTCGATGGCATTTTGATTTTTGGAAATTTTTTTGTTATTATGTGTAAACCTATTATGAATATTTGTACACAATGGGTTTAGTGGCACATTCCTATAATACTAGCTACTCAGGAAGCTGAGGTGGAAGAATTGTTTGAGGCCAGGAGTTTGAAGCCGCAGTGGGCTATGAACATGTCTGTCAATAGCCACTGCACTCGAACCTGGGCAACACAGCAAGATCCTCTCACAAAAAGAATGAACATTTCCAGACAAGCCTTTGTGTAGACATATAGTTTTATTTCTCTTGGGGAAATACCTAGAAGTAAAATTAATTGTTCTAATGGTTAAGTGTGTGTTTAATTTTATATGAAATTGCCAAGCTATTCTACAAAGTGGTTGAAACATTTTACATCTCCACTGAGAGTGTATGAGATTTCAGTTTTCTTCACATCTTCTCCAATGCTAAGTATTGTCAATCTTTTAAACCATTGTTATGGTTTTGTGCTGGTGTATCATTCTAGTTTCAATATGCATGTTTATACTGAATTGACTATTAATGTTAAGTTTCTTTTTATGTACTTACATTGGCCATTTGTGTAACATCTTTAGTGGAGTCATTGTTTGAATATTTTGCCCATTTTTATTGGGTTGTTTTTCTTTTATGATGGAGTTATAAGTTTATAATATATTACATGTAAATTTTCAGACAATGTATTGCAATACTTTTACCCAGCCTGTATCTTGTCTTTGGTATTTTCCTTAGCAGTGTCTTTCAGAAGGCAGAAACTTCATTAACTTCATTAACTTTCATTTTAATGAAAGTTTATTTATTTATTTTTTTTACTTTTTGTCATGTCAAAGACAACTTTGCCTACATTATTTTGGCAACAATTTTCTCTCATATATTCCACTAAAAGTTATGTGGCTTTATGTTTTACAATTCATTTTATGAACTATTTTAGGTTACGTTTATGACAGAAATTAATGGTCAAAGTCCTTTTATTCCCAAATGAATATGCAGTTAATACAGTGCAGTTCATTTAAAAATTTATCATTTTCCCCATTTACTTACCATGACACCTTTATAAAAATAAATTTATACTGTGTGTGCAGTTTATTCATATATTATCTGTTCTATTTCACTTATCTTTGCATTTATCTTTATAACAGTATTACATTTAATTAAGTGCTTTTAAGTTAAAGTAAGTTTTGGAATCAGATAACATAGTGATCTTTCTTCTTCTTTTGTAAAAATCATTTTGGTTATTCTAAGTCTTTTGAAATTCCAAATAAATTGTAGAATAAATTTGTTTATCTCTGCAGGTGTGTACACACACACACACATGCACACACACATGGCCTGATTGAACCTTTTTTTTCTTGTTTCTTAAACTTGTATTTCAGGTTTGTTACACATGTAAACACATGTCATGGAGGTTTGTTGTACATATTATTGCTTTTTCTTTTTTTGAGACAGAGTCTCATTCTATCACCCAGGCTGGAATGGAGTGGCACAGTCTCAGCTTTCTGCAATCTCTGCCTCTTGGGTTCAAGTGATTCTCCTGTCTCAGACTCCTGAGTAGCTGGGATGACAGACATAAGCCACCATGCCCAGCTAATTTTTGTATTTTTAGTAGAGACAGCGTTACACCATGTCGCCCAGGCTGGTCTTGAACTCCTGACCTGAGGTGATCTGTCCACTTCAGCCTCCCAAAGTGCTGGAATTACAGGTGTCAGTCACCGTCCCTGGCTTGTACATATTATTTCATTATCCGGGTATTAAGCCCAGTACCCAAAAGTTACCTTTTCTGCTCCTCTCCTTCCTCTCACCCTCCTCAGCTCAAGCAGACCTCAGTATCTGTTGTGTCCTTTGCATTCCTAAGTTCTCATCACTTAGCTCCTACTTATAAGTGAGAACATGTGGTATTTGGTTTTCTATTCCTGCATTAGTTTGTCAAGGATAATAGCCTCCAGCTCCATCTATGCTCCCGCAGAAGACATGATCTCATTATTTTTCACGGCTGCACAGTATTTCGTGGTATATATGTACCACATTTTCTTTATCCAACCTGTCATTGATGGGCATTTAGGTTGATTCCATGTGTTTGGGATACAGGAGTGCTGGGAGGGGAAGAGTGTGGCCCCTTTAAATGATATGGAATGGGGAAAGGGAATTGCTGGGTAGAGAAAGGTGGGTCCCTGGCTAGGGCTCCATCCCCACAGACCTAGGTGAGGACAGGCATTTTCTGCCCAAATGTTGCATTTCCCGAGACCACTTGGCCTGTCACGCCTCCATCTTGGGCCTGTAAAAACCTAAGACCATAGCAGGCTGCCTCAGAGGCGGATGGACATGTGAGGAACACATGGGCGGAAGAGGACCCAAGGGGCTGGTTGTGGAGAGCCTGCGAGCAGCAGAGCATGCCAACAGGCACCTGCCGGCCAGCAGGCCACCCACCGGCAGGACGACGTGGAATTTGGCTGGAGGGGTCAGAGAAGAGTGGGGCCACCAAGCTCCGGGACTCTAGGGGTAAACCATCTTCCTTCTGGCTCCCCCATCTGCTGAGAGTTACTTCACTCAGTAAAACCTTGCACTGATTCTCCAAGCCCGGGGTGAGCCGATTCTTCTGGTCCACGAAGGCAAGAGAACCCGGGATAAAGTCCCGCTGTCCTTGTGATGAAGAATGAGGTCTAACTGAGCAGGTTAACACAAGCCGCCTATAGATGCCAAGCTAAAAGAGCTTCCCGTAACACATGCCCTCTGGGGCTGCAGTTGTAAACATTTACCTCTCGACACTGCTGTGGGGTCGGAGCCCCACATTCTGCCCGTCTGTTTGCTCCCCTAGAGGTCTGAGCAGTGGGGCACTGAAGAAGGGAGGCACACCCCCATCACATGCCCTGCAAGGGGAACAAGGGAACCTTTCCTCTTTCATTTGCTGTGAATAGTGCTGCAGTGAACATTCACGTGCACGTATCATTATGCAATAACGATTTATGTTCCTCTGGGTACACAATTAGTAATGGGATTGCTGGGTCAAATGGTAATTCTGTTTTGAGCTCTTTAAAGAATCGCCATGCTGCTTTCCACAATGGTTGAACTAATTGACATTCCCACTAACGGTGTGTAAGTGTTCCCTTTTTCTTTGCAACCTCTCCAGAATCTGTTATTTTTTGACTTTTTTATAGTAGCCATTCTGACTGGTGTAAGATAACATCTCATTGTGGTTTTGATATGCGTTTCTGTAATAATTAGTAATACTGAGTTTTTTCTTTTCAGATGCTTGTGGGCTCCACCTGTGTCTTAAGAAGCGTCTGTTCATGTCCTTTGCCCACTTTTTAATGAGGTTGTTTTACTCGCTTAGCAGTATGTGTTTTTTGTTTGTTTGTTTGTTTGTTTTGTTTCTCGAGATGGAGTCTCACTCTGGCGCCCAGGCTGGAGTACAGCAGCACAATCTCTGCTGACTACAACCTCCGCCTCCTTTCAAGTCATTCTCCCTGCCTCAGCTTCCCGAGTAGCTGAGATTAAAGGCGCCTACCACCACACACGGCTATTTTTTGTATTTTTTAGTAGAGACGGGGTTTTTCCATGTTGGCCAGGCTGGTCGTGAACTCCTGACCTCAGATGATCCGCCCACCTCGACCTCCCGAAGAGCTGGTATTACCGGCATGAGCCACTGTGCCCGGCCAACAATATGTATTTTGAGTCTTCTGATTCGTGAGCCTGATTGCTATGTTTATCTATTTACATAGATATTTGATTTCACTGGGTTTTGTAGTTTTTAATGCACAGTTCTGATAAGATAACTTTGTTATACGTATTTTATATTTCATATTTTAGTTGATGGTTTATATTTAACCTCAATTTCCAATTGCTCATCATTAGAATATAGAATTACAATATTTTGTGTATGAACAACCTTGTATTTTGCCTACTAAATTCAATTAGTTTTATCATTTTTTGTGTAGATTTCTTAATACTTTCTAAATGTGTAATTAAGTCACCTGAAGCATCTTCTTATAATCTCTGTTTTATTATCTTTTCTTGTGCCACAGTAAATACTAAGACTGCCAGGGTAATTTAATCCTGATGTTTTAGGGAAGGCTTTCAGTCTTTACCATCGTGTATGATGTTAGGTGTAGGTTTTATATATTTGCCCTTTGTAAGTTTGAATTAATGTCCTTACATTATTACCAGTTTTTTTTTTAATTGCATTTTAGGTTTTGGGGTACATGTGAAGAATATGCAAGATTGTTGCATAGGTACACACATGGCAGTGTGGTTCACTGCCTTCCGTCCCCTCACCTGTATCTGTCATTTCTCCCCATGCTGTTTCCTCCCACCTCCCCACCCCCCCGTCCCTCCCCCATTCCCCCCCAACGGACCCCAGTGTGTAGTGCTCCCCTCCCTGTGTCAATGTGTTCTCATTGTTCAACACCCGCCTATGAGTGAGAATATACGGTGTTTGATTTTCTGCTCTTGTGTCAGTTTGCTGAGAATGATGGTTTCCAGGTTCATCCATGTCCCTACAAAGGACGTGAACTCATCATTTTTGATGGCTGCATAATATTCCATGATGTATATGTACCACATTTTCCCTATCCCGTCTATCATCGTTGGGCATTTGGGTTGGTTCCAGGTCTTTGCTATTGTAAACAGTGCTGCAGTGAACATTCGTGTGCACATGTCCTTGTAGTAGAATGATTTATAATCCTTTGGATATATACTCAGTAATGGGATTGCTGGGTCAAATGGGATTTCTATTTTTAGGTCCTTGAGGAATTGCCACACTGTCTTCCACAATGGTTGAATTAATTTACATTCCCACCAACAGTGTAAAAGTGTTCCTATTTCTCCACATCCTCTCCAGCATGTGTTGTTTCCAGATTTTTTAATGATCGCCATTCTAACTGGTGTGAGAAGGTATCTCAATGTGGTTTTGATTTGCATTTCTCTGATGACAAGTGATGATGAGCATTTTTTCGTATGTTTGTTGGCTTCCTGTATGTCTTCTTTTGTAAAGTATCTGTTCATATCCTTCGCCCATTTTTGAATGGGCTTGTTTGTTTTTTTCTTGTAGATCTGCTTTAGTTCTTTGTAAATTCTGGATATCAGCCCCTTGTCAGATGGGTAGACTGCAAAAATTTTTTCCCCATTCTGTTGGTTGCTGATTCATTCTACTGACTGTTTCTTTTGCCATGCAGAAGCTGTGGAGTTTGATTAGGTCCCATTTAACTATTTTGGCTTTTGTTGCCATTGCTTTTGGCATTTTGGTCATGAAGTCCTTGCCTACACCTATGTCCTGAATGGTTTTGCCTAGTTTTTAAGGAATGTTTACCATTTATGAGAGTTGAAGATTTTGAAGGTGTTACTTCTGCATCCATTGAAATAATCATATAATTTTTTATTTTTCATGTGTTCATATGATAAGTTGCATTAGTCTGTTTTTGAATATTGAATATTTCATTTTTGGGAAAAAATCATCCATATGGTCATGATGTATAATCATTATACATAATGATATATAATCATATATGATGTATATTTATATATATGATTATACCTCATATATATTATATGAGTACACCTATATATCTATCTGTATTTTATATACACTATATCTGTGTTTTTATATACATATGTATTGAATGTTTGCATTTATGTTGATAAGTATTAGTCTCTAATTTTCTTATGTTTTTTGTTTAATATTAAGGATAATGCTGGTTTCAAGGAATGAGTTTAAAAGTCTTCCTGCCTCATCTAATATTTGTGATAAATTGTAGAGAATTTGTTACATTTCTTCTTTAAACTGTGTTAGTATTTACTAGTGTGCTTTACTAGTGATTTACTTGTAGTGAGAATTTTAATTACAGGTTAATAAGCTTTGAGAAATACTGGTTGTTCAGAGGATCTAGTTATGATTGGAACAGTTTTGTAATTTTTGATTTTTGAAGAATTCGTAAATTTTGTATGTTGTCTATATGCTCACTTGACCTTTTTGTAACTTTCCTTATTGATTGTGGTTGAGTCTAGTATTTTCAAAGATGTCTTTCTTTCATTCCTAATAAATCTGGCAAGAGTTGTATCTGTTATACTGACCATTACAAAATAGATTTTGATTTAATGGAATTTTCTATTATTTGTCCAGTTTATATTTTATGAATTTCTGCTCTGACTTCAGGTGGCTGAAGATGCTAGTTGGTTAGTAAGAGATCAGGTGAATATGGCAGATGAGGCAAAACTTCATAGCCCAATTAGTTCAATGCTTGAAGAGTTGGTTGTGCAACGTGCAGTCATGTGTTATCCTGGAGAATTGGGCCCTTTCTGTTGACCAATGCTGGCTGCCGGCATTATACTTTTCAGTGCAGCTCATTGATTGGCTGAGCACGCCTCTCAGATGTAACAGTTTCACTGGGATCAGAAAGCTGTAGTGTATCAGACCAGCAGCAGACAACCAAACAGTAGCCATGACCTTTTTTTGGTGCAGGTTTGACTTTGGAGAGTGCTCTGGAGCTTCTTGTTCCAGCCACTGAGCTGGCCAATGCCAGTTGTCATATAAAATCTATTTTTCTTTTCTTTGTTTCTTTTTATTTTTTAGTTCTGGGGTACATGGGCAAGATGTGCAGGTTTGCTACACAGATAAACATGTGCCATGGTGGTTTGTTTGCACCTGTCAACCCATCACCTAGGTATATAACTTAGCTATATAAACACCGTGAACCAGCTTCTTAAATGATCTGTTTCTCAACTTTCTGAAAATAATAGTTAAATTATAAATACCAAATTTCCCCTCTGTGGGTTGTTGAAAGGAATAAATTGATATAAATCACCTCGTTTGTTGTCCAGTAAACCATAGGCACATAAAGAATAGCAACTTTCAGTTACTCAGCCACTGGATTTAAGTTGCAATGCAGTGACCATTGCACTGATGTGACCATTGTCTGTGATAGACTGGGAAAAATATACGGATCAAAATCAAAGACAAAGACAGGGAGAGTGTTCGAACAAGTAACCTAACTGAAAGGGTGGGTTTCAGAGGTGTGACTGCAACAAACCTAGGAAAATCAAACAAGAATGAGGATCACGGCATGAGGCCCAAACTGCAGGTTAGTTGCTTCTGCCTTCGTGTGACTAAACCTGGAAGTCAGTGTTCAGGAGATCTATTTGGTTCCTATTTGAGGAATGACTAAGAAGTTTTCCTCTTTTAATTTTCAATTAAACTTGATGGGAATGCATAACTTCAGTTAAGGGACCTCATAGGTTTCTGGAATTTAATTTAATATGTTCACAATGGTAATAATTCAATGCCAGTACACACCACATGTAAACAATCCATAAAAGCCAATGTGATTTGTATTCCCTTTAGATAACTGGTCTAATTCATAGCTTATAATTTTTAAAGATAGAGGGCTATTTTTGACAGTTTAATTTTAAAACTATATTATGTGCATCTTTTACGATAAATACTAAACTAGAATTGGGTATACACTGCGCATTTGTAGAAATTCAATTTTGTAATCAAGTTTCTAATTAAAGAAAACTTCTAAGAAGAGCTTATAAGAAATTAAAGTTTTGAAAAATACAACTTAATGGACTATTCAAATCTCACATTAATAAGCCTAGTGAGTTTTTAAATACGTATTATCTATGTTCTTGCACATGACCATTTGGATCATTCTAATTAAATGTAATTACTGAAAAATGTGTATAGCTCGACACCATCTGCCAATTCCTGATGTTGATTCACAACTTATTAACATTTCTTGGATAAAATCCAGAGACTGCCAAAGTAAGAAGAGTACTAAAGTCAGCAAAACAACGGTCAGATTTTGGCATTCCGCTTTCTAATCCTTAATGAAAAAGGCGATTTACTTAGTCTCTTTGATCTTTTCCATTTTATTTGAAAACAGTGATACTAACAAGAATCCGGTGCTATTGTGAGACTCAAAAACAAAGTACATATCATGAAATCTGGGTAAAGCATAATTTTAATAATATTTTGAATATGCACACATTATTTCATCAAGGTATTTGCGAAAAAAACAAGCGCTACATGTATTGACCTCATATTTCTTTTTTGTTTGTTTGTTTTATTTTTTTTGAGACAGAGTTTCGCTCTTGTTACCCAGGCTGGAGTGCAATGGCGCGATCTCGGCTCACCGCAACCTCCGCCTCCTGGGTTCAGGCAATTCTCCTGCCTCAGCCTCCTGAGTAGCTGGGATTACAGGCACGCGCCACCACGCCCAGCTGATTTTTTTTTTTTAGATTTTTGGTAGAGATGGGGTTTCACCATGTTGACCAGGATGGTCTCGATCTCTTGACCTCGTGATCCACCCACCTCGGCCTCCCAAAGTGCTGGGATTACAGGCTTGAGCCACCGTGCCCGGCGCCACATTTCTAATTTAAAGTTTCTTGTGGGTTTAAACGCATCCCCCGCCAAATTCCAATGTTAAGTCCCAATTCCCAGTATCTCAAATACTTAACTACATTTGGAGATAGGGTCTTTAAAAAGAGCTATTTAGTTAAAATGAAGCATTTAAAGTAGGACCCTGATCCAATATGTTTGGTATCCTTATAAGAAGAAAGAGAGACACCAGGGACTCATTTGCACAGAGAAACAATCATGTTTTCTGCAGAAAACAAGAAACAAAACTCAGAGCTATGGTTGTAAGACCAATACTTGTTTATATATCTCTACTTACATAAAAGTGTTATCCCAACCAATAAGGCTTACCAGTACTCACTGTGACTAGCTTTCCTTTTGTCCAGCTTTCCCAGAAAAATCCCTGTAATTGTTCATTAAAAGTTGTATTTAAGGGTGAATCATGCCATCACTCTAACAAGAAGCTCTTGCTTTAACTGACACTGACCTGACATAAAGTTCATATGTGCACCTGGGAAAAAACTGACGGAGAGAAAGCTGATTGACAAGCAACAAATCACATTTTGTTTTTTCCTGTCGCTCATCACCTGTTCAGAATCATGTGAGTGATTGCATCAGCATACAAAGGGTAAAGGTAATGTCTTCTTTTTCAGATATATTTATTCGCTACAATGCTTTTTCAGCATCTTATTTCACTGTGGCTTTCCTGTGCCCATCATTTTTTCTGCAATCTTTCACTACCTCAGAATCTGTAAGGCTTTAAGTTCTAACAGGTTATAAGCATGGCTAGGTAAAATTAATGATGAACTCTTTTACTTTTTCTGGCTCCTACATCAAATATCTAGTTCTTTTCCTAAGAAGATATAATAATACTCATTTTATATATTAAAATATCTTGGATAGTCATTCAAAGATACCCATTTTGATAACAAAGCAATTTCATTTTATTTTTTTTATTTAAAACTTTTCATAGAATTGCAAACCTCAAAAATAACATAAAACTATTTTTCTAAAACCTAAGGCTTAGTATTTAATAAATTGTTGGCTTGAATAGATTCTATATTAGGCTATGTGCAAAGCACTCTATTTTAATCTCTCATTGAAGCACTGCGAAGACTCAAATTCAAGAATGACTCAAGAACAGTTTCATATTGCATACCAGATACACACAAACCTATACACTCATAAACAAACAGACAACCCCACCACCATCATTGCCACAGACCACAGAACCTCTTCCTTTATGGTATTGCCATGTCTTAGGGCTCCACAATCAAATCCCAGCATATCTTTATCATTCTGTGTAACTTCGTTGTAGATTCCATCCATAATGTTTATCACCACCATTTCTCAAACTCTTGATCCCATGTCTTCCAAGCCTATCACCTGAACAGTAAACAGCTTTTTCCTTTTAATCTTTCTACTTCTGTAACATCCTGAAAATAACTATAGATATTTTTTGCTCATTTTGTTTAAAAGAAATTTTGTTATAATTTGAAAACAAGGTTGATACATTTTAACAAACATGAAGGATCTACAAGTCTCATGAAATAAGACAGTCTTGTCAGACAACTTGGCTAAGCTGGTACTTGTCTAAATGGACCCACCGCTGTGCAAAGCATATTCATCTCAGCTGAAACTCATTTCTGAGAATCTCTGTTCTTTTCCCTTTGTTCTAGGTTAATATGAGCGAAAATAAAGAGGAAAGGAAAAAAAGAATAAAGTTGTGTGAGATGTGAGATATGTAAGTGAAGCACTAGACACTAGGCTTAGAATGCCTCATTCACTGTCAGAGACGTGCCAGTAGTTTCCAGTTTGCCCTAGTTCTTGCCTGTGCCATGTTCAGTTTTTCTTATCAACTTTCGTCCATGGTGGCCAACAGCAATGCAAAGCACATGCCCAAATTACGGAGGCTTTCATTATGAAGACGTTGCAATTGCGATTTTTTGCAGTGACTAAAAAAAAAAAAAAAAAAAAAGCTACAGTAGTGAAAATAATGATATAATTGAATATATGGCATATAGTAGATTACTTCTAACTAGGTACATTGAAGAACTTGGAGAAATTCTATAACTGCCCTGAAAGAAACCATAGTCTACTATAGCAACAGAAGTGTTTTCTAAAAACTAAACAAACTCCAGTCACAAACTTCTACAGGTCATTCAATTATTCCACAAATCATATTCATAATCTTGCAGAGGATAATGTACAAGCTAAGGTATTGACTGGGAAGAAACCCCTGAAACGTGCTACAATGGAGTCATTGTGGCAATTTTTAAAATACGGTTTTTAAAATTTTATTGATGTATAATATTTTATTTATTTATGGAGTGTGTATATTTTTTACATGCATAAAGTCTATAATGATCAAGTGAGTGTATTTGGGGTAGCTATTCCTTTGAGTAATTATCACTTCTATGTGTTGGTAACATTTCAAGCTTAGGACTCTGACCCCTTCCATTGTGTTGACCCTCTTTTGCTAGCACAAGCCACCCTTTCTCTACATGTGAAAAGGTTAAGCGCTCCTTGAATGCAATGGCCTCTGCTAAGAGAATTGTCCTATGTGGGCTGCTGACCTCCATGATCAGCACTTCCCATATCACTTTCCATTGCTTCGAAACTGGAAAAAAAAGTTTTAGGCAGTACTGATACCTATGATAATGTGGAAAAAAAAATACCCAATTGAATTAAGAATTGGGGTAAGAAAATATCCAACCAGAATTTTGAAACTGCCTACTGGCTTCTATGAAGTATTTAACTATCACCTGCCTGTCATCTGATACAGGGAAATAAACAAAAAACAAACACTTTAGCTTTCAGCAGAAACTAGGAAATATGTTTCCATGTAAGAACCTGCTGGGTTTGAAGATAAACATATTTCACACATATCTCAACAAAAGAAATAATCTCAGGCAAAATATCAAAGTCATAGCTCTGGCAGTAAAACATGGTGTTAGGGTTAATATCCCAAAGGTGTGGCCATAGTGCTCTTTTGTAATACCTAAAAAAGATTTAAGATGGTGCTTCATAAATCGTCTCAGCTAGACACAATTTTCTAAAAGAATTTTATGAGCATGGCCTGAGACCCTTTCTTCTAGATAAAAGAGCTTCTAAAAGTCTTTAAAGTGTTATTCCTTAGCAACTTGACCCTTAGCTCCAGGTAGAGAGGCCTCTCAAAAATGATTGTGGTTATGGCTTCTCTTTAATGAAGTAAATGGTAATTTGATACACAGAAAGTTTACAAATACTTCAAAGAAGCGTATACAGTTTGAAAATAAAGTTAGAAAGTTCGAAATGCAGAGAGATCTTTGAGCCTCCAACTTCCTATAGGCAGGAAGCAGCCCAAACTAAATGGACCATTTTTTAATGGAAAATTTAAGAGTTTAGAGCCCAACAGGCAGAGCTTTGTTGAGGAGAACTAGGGAGTGAAACTGGCGAGTAATCAATGGAACAGTGGCAACTGACAACCTGGCTGGATTTCAGCATTGCAGTGGACCAAGGCATGCTCCATTCCTTTCACTTTTACATCCCACTTGTTGTTGTTATTGTTTATTCATTTCTCCTGTACTTGTTTCCCAATTTTAGGTAGTTTATGTGGGGACAGAAAACTTGTTGTTCTAGTTCATAAGTCTTCCAATCAGAACGAGCACTAACTACCCAGGAAACCTCCTTTACACCTTCAACTTAGTTAACTAAAGATGTTCTACTGTTGGCAGAAAATGTAAATTCATATAGCCATTACTGAAAACAATGTGGAGGTTTCTAAAAAGGATAAAATTAGAACTGCCTTATGATCTAGCAATCCCACTTCTGGGTACATATGAAATCAGTATGTCGAAAGCATATATCACTTCCAGGTTCACTGACGCATTAGTCACAAGATACAGAATCAGCCTAAGCGTCCATCAAGATGAATGGATAAAGAAGATACACACACACACACACATACACACACCCAATTCATCCTTAAAAAGGAACTGCTGCCATTTGTGAAAACATGGATAAAACTGGAAAATATTATGCCATGAAATTTTTATGTGCTCTCACTTATACGTGGAATTTAAAGGTTTGAACTCATAGAAGTAGACATTAGAATGAGAATTACCTGAGGCTGCAGGTGGAGAAAAAATAAGGAATGGGGAATTGGTCAAAGGGTAAAAAACTTAAGTTAAACAGGAAAAATAAGTTTTGAGGTCTACTGCACATGGTGACTATAGTCAATAATACCATATCGTGCTTTTCAAAATAAGAGAGCAAATTAAGAATGTCTCATCACAAAAAACAATGTGATGGATAGATTAATTAGCTTGATTGAGTCACTTTACACTGTATACATTATATCAAAGCATCACATTATGCCTCATAAATGTATACAATTGTAATTTGTTGATTAAACATTAATAAAATGAAAAATAAAAGTAAATAAATGAAGACATTCTGCACTTCATGACTGAGCCTGATGCCACAGTAGAATGAGGCGTACGGGGTTCATGGGTCTGATTATTTTTTATGTGACAGGTTACAAATCTCTGGGAACTAGAAGGTAAACTGTGGCAGCCATCTCCAAAGATGGTCTATGGTTTGAAATGACCAACAGAATATGGTGGAATTCACATAACGCAGTCTTTGCATTTAAGAGGACTAGCAGCTTCTGTTTCATCTGTCTTGGGACTTTGGATTTTGGAAACTTGTCCTTCACATACAGTCTAGCTAACCTACTAGAGAGGCCGACCATGTGCAGAGCCCATGCAACCATGTAAAAAGGAGAGGTACTACAACGATGTGACAAGAAGGACAGACCCAAACACTTCAGCATCTCAGTTGAGCCCCAAGATGACCACAGGCAACTGTTTCAAAGACTTCAAGTGAGGCCACCAAAAGAACTGACCAAGCTGTTTCTATCAAACCACAGAACCCTGATAGATCAGGAAATGAATGACATAAATATCCACTTAAATAAGTTTAAGAGTAGGTGGTTATACAACAATAGATAATATTTTTTTCTCACTTATTATCTGCTGAGATGATAAACAGAAGTTCCTGAATTTATGTTTTATTTTTGAAGTTACATCAATACTCTTCCCTGACCCTAAATCATCCAAGATATTATATAGGTATGTACCACATAGTAATTGATGTTTCACTCAGCTGTAGAATATATACATTCTTTTATATGTGTGTGTGTGTGTGTGTGTGTGTGTGTATAGCAGTATATATAAATATATATATTTACATATAATGTATATATTCTTTTACTTTCTTTTTAGACATATATATATATATGTATGTATGTATACACATATATTCCTTTTATTTTCTTTTTAGAGATAAGATACTGCTCTGTCACCTAGTCTGGAGTGCAGTGGGACAATCATGATTCACTGCAGTCTCAAACTCCTATGCTCAAGCAATCCTCTGCCTCAGCTGTTTGAGCACCTAGAACTATAGGCAAACACAATGGCTGACTAATTTTTAAAAAATATTTGTGGAGATGAGACTTCACTATGTTGCCTAGGCTGGTTTTAAACTTCCAGCCTCAAGCTATTCGCCCACTTTGGCATCCCATAGCACTGAAATTGTAGGCATGAGCCACTGAGCCCTGGCAGAAAATATATTTTTTTAAAGAGCTATAAAATGTGTTTGTGTTTTAAGCTAAGTGTTCTTTCAAAAGGGCCAAAAAGTTAAAAAAAATAAAAATAAAAAGGCTTATAAAGTAAAAAAAAGTTACAATAAGTAAAGGTTAACATATTATTGAAGAAAGAAATGTTTTTTATAGAGTAGCCTAAGTGAACAGTGGTTATAAAGTCTTGACTAGTAGACACTCATGCCCTAGACCTTCACTTTCACTTACAATTCACTCAGTGACTTACCCAGAAAAACTTCCAGTCTTGCAAGCTGTGTAAGTGCCCTGTAGAGGTGTACCATTTTTTATCTTTTAAACTGTAGTTTTACTGTATAATTTAGCATTGTGTTACAATTGCCTACAGAATTCAGTACAGAAACAGTACTATACCAGTTTGTAGTGTGGGATAAATAGGCTATAACATATAGCCTAGGTGGGCAGTAGGTTATATCATGTGGGTTTGTTTACATATACCTTATGATGTTTGAATAATGAAAAAACTGCCTAACAATATGTTTCTCAGAATATATCCCCAATGTTAGGCAATGTATAACTATGTATCATTTCCTCCATGGTAATTAACATTTTTAGGATTAAAGCAAAATTCAAACATGAATAATGCTTCTTACTTCCACTGGATATTTTGAATCTCAGAGACACAAGCCTGAATGAGCCAGGTCATTAGGTCAAAGATTTGCTCTGAGTTGCTCTGAGATCATCACCTTTGGCTATAATGTGTAAAAGGGTAATGTTAACATTGTGATGTGATTTCTTGAACATAAAGAACTTTTCTTTCTTATCCCATCAAAATATTTTTAGCCTACATTTTTTTTAAAGTTTGAAATATTTGGAATATTTCAGAGCTTTTAATGAATCTAGTTAAAATTTTCTTCCAAAACACTGTGTCATTAATGTTAAATATTAAAACAGGAATGGCAAGTAGGTGTAACTTTATTTCTTCTTTACTTCCATACATGTGACAGACATTGTTAACTAACCATGCTCTTCTTTTCTGTTCAGCTTAGACCTCACTTTAGAAACCTTTCACAACACATTTTCAGAACAACTACTATTAGTAGATTAGGTTTGGCAGTGTAATTAAAAATTAATTTGCCATCCTTAAAGTAGAGGTGGTTTCATTGATATCAGCAATAAGAAAATTACGCATGTTGACATTGTTTGGCTCTGTATCCCTACCCAAATTTCATGTGGAATTTAATTCTCAATGTTGGGAGATGAGCCTGGAGGGAGATGATTGGATCACGGGGACGGATTTCCCCCTTGCTGTTCTCATTATAGTGACTGAGTTCTCATGAGATCTGGTTGTTCACAAGTGTGTAGCACTTTCCCTTTGTCTCTCTTCCCTAACACCATGCACTTACTGGCCGTTTGCCCTTCTGCCATGATCATAAGTTTGCTGAGGCCTCCCCAGCCATGCCTCCTGTACTGCCTGCAGAACTGTGAGTCCATTAAATCTCTTTTCTTTATCAATTACCCAGTCTCAGGTAGTTTTTTTTTTTTTTTGAGACGGAGTTTCGCTCTTGTTACCCAGGCTGGAGTGCAATGGCACGATCTCAGCTCACCGCAACCTCTGCCTCCTGGGTTCAGGAAATTCTCCTGCCTCAGCCTCCTGAGTAGCTGGGATTACAGGCACGCGCCACCACGCCCAGCTAATTTTTGTATTTTTAGTAGAGACGGGGTTTCACCATGTTGACCAGGATGGTCTTGATCTCTTGACCTTGTGATCCATCCACCTTGGCCTCCCAAAGTGCTGGGATTACAGGCTTGAGCCACCACGCCCGGCCATCTCAGGTAGTTCTTTACAACAATGTAAGAATGGGCTAATACACATTTTTACAACAGTATTATTTCATACTGTTTTTGAAATTTCATCAAATAACAGAGTAAAAATAATTAAGAGAAAAGGAAATAAGGACATGAAAGAATATACAGTAAGCAACAATATTATTGTCTCCATTGTGCTCTGACACCTTGAGATAGAATGAAATTTGAGCAAAAAGTTTAATTAGAAGGCATTATAAAAAAAATCTTAAGATTAGTCAATAGTTTTGTTATTTTAGTGAAAAAGAGTGTATTCTAATGATTTTAATATATAATAGCATTACCAAGATATGGATAGGAAGAACTAAAGAAGAAATACTTAAAATTTTACTCCAATGTACAGAAGAAAAATGGAATGAGGTAAAAACATATTAAATATGTTTAGGTGATGATCACATATCCCAAAAATAGCAATGCTTTCAAATTAATCTGCTCTGTTAATGTGATCATAAAATAATAATGACTATTATTTTGAGTACCTAATATGTAATCCTAATCATTTTCTGGAGTAATCATGAATTCTTGGTGTTTTATCAAGCTACATTTATTAAGCTATTTTAATACAGACATAGTAATAGGCAGAGAACAATGCAGGTTAGAAAACTTAAAAATAGACCTACGATGATAAATACGTCAGTTCATATTTATAAGGAAAGTGTGGGTTATTTGACAGCTGGCACAGGAATAATTGATTAAGTATTGTGAAAATAACCTTATATTTATACCTGGAATTCCATACTAAACAATGCCAATTAAATAATATGTACTTAAAACAAAAAAAAATCATAAAATGTAAAAAGGAACATATGAGAAAATTTATAGATAATTTTAGGGTTTACTCCTTATTTTATAATTAAAAACAGAGACCAATTTACTTCAATGTTAAGCACATTTCATTAAGTCTGTCAGCTCACAACAGCTCTCTTTTCTTTTGTAAGTGCCTTTCTAACTGAGCTCACAGAGATGATAACTTAGCAACTTTTTAAAAGAATGATATATTCCTCAAATAATATGTTTTTAGGGGATCTGTTTCTATGAAAGTACTTGAAAAATATAGAGAATGATAACTATTTGCTGATCAGTGCTTCACTAAGCAGGACTCAGTGCATATTCTCCCAGGAATGGGAAAAGTTAATTCAGAGCCTGTTGATCACATTCTTCTTATAGCTAGAACACGCAAAGATGATGAGGAGGCCAAACACTTCCCCGAAAACTCAAGAGATACTTGATCCTCAAAGGTAAAGAAAATGACAAGAGAAAATTCAGAACTAGAGGTTTAAATATCCAAATATGGAGAAATTACTTTAAAAAGTGTAGTGTATTCATTAAATATATTACTGTTCATTCAATAAAGAGAATATTCTCAAAACAAGTAAACATCAAGGTTGAAAAAATTTCCATTGTGTAAAAGAAAATCTAAGGACAAGAGAACAATACACAATTGTTTATTTTTATGATTGATTTAGTAATTAGAGTTCAATGAAAACCCTGGTATGTTAGTGAATCAGAAGGAGCCTTTGGTTGGATAAGTAAAAAAGTAACTTATACTTGGAAATATAAACTTTCAGTTTTACACACACACACACAGACACACACACACACACAGACACACACACAGACATACACACATACCTTTGAAGCCACACTGAAGCCATATACTGATTTACTAGTTATAATAAAATATGTCTTTTTCAAAAATCAAGCCTTTATTTGAATAAAAAAATGTAATATCTATCATCATGGCTAAGTTTTTTCTTGCATTTTGCTGATTAGAATCCCATATCATTTCCCAACATAAACTACAATCATAATACATATCCTACAACATAGAGTTTAGTATTTAAAATATACCATTAAATTAAACGTACTTGCAAAGTATAGAGGAATCACCTAGATTTTTATAGATGCTCTCCTTAACCGTTTCCTAAAATTAATGCTCCAAGTTTTTATACAAACCTTTTTTTAGAACATTTCATTGAACTTTTATAGAAATCATTCCTTCTTTTCATGTGCATATTTTACTTTTGACGTAATAGGTAATTAAACTATATACTTGTATTAGCAAGCATAATTAAAAAAAAATACCTTTTGCTCTATAAACAAATATAGCTAACTTTGGAACACAGTCCAGTTGTGGAAGAGAAGTGTTCAGGTTACTGTAGCACACAAGCCATGAGTGTTCCATGTTTAGCATACTTGTCTTCAAGTGGAGCAGCTGAGAGTATTGAGGTAGGAAACAGAGGACTTGTTTTCGGTCACAACTTTGCTGCTGACCAAAACAGGATCTGGTTTCAGGAAGGACAAAGTGAAGAGACAGGAACCAGTAGATGGTTTAAAAAAAAAAAAAAAAAAAAGCCATCCCTAGCTGTCCTCATTGCTCATTAGCATAAGACACTCCTACCAGCTCCATGACACTTTACAAATTCTATAGCAGTGACCCGGAAGTTACAACCTCCTTCCATGGCAATAACCAGGAAGTCACCACTAACTTTCTAAATATATGCCTACCAACTCCTTTTTCTACTAAAATTTTATATTCTGTAAAAAAACACAGAATGGGATGAACTATTCAGCAAGGAAGTTTCTTCTTATTCCTCAAAGCTAACTGCTAGTAGGACCTTATGAGGGTACCTTTCCTGGAAAGTACTAAATAAACTACTCCTCAATTTGCATGGGCCTGCCCCCTAATTTGCATGCAGTTGAAAGTGAATATACGTGAATATAAATACAGTTGCTAAGAATCCATACTTTGCAGATACTGGAACCACTGCCTATGATTAGCTCTGCTCTTCAAGGAGCAGTACCGTTCAATAAAATACTGCTATCACCATGGGCTCATCTTTGAATTCTTTCCTGGGTGAAGCTGAGAACTTTCCCTAGCTAAGCTCCAATTTTAAGGCTTGCCTGCCCTGCATCAGTAACAGGTAACCTCTCTATCACTTAGGATGGCTCTAATTGGAGAAATACAACACTGCAAAGCCAAAGCCATTTGTCTGTTTATCGCCCACCAAATGCACAGTGTTCAGGAATGCAGACTTAATGGTATGTAACACTAGGTTTCCGAATAAAGTATAAACTCAGTAGAGTACAAGGAAGAAATGACTTCAGGAATAGTTAAGAGGCAGGATAATAGGGTCTGGAAGCAGCAAACCTAAGGCAGTCTCATGGTGACTGGATATCAGAGGCTGCTCCCTTTTCAAACTCTCCTTTTGCTTTATGATAGTTGCTGCCAGGCAATTGGAAAATCATACTACCTCTGACTGGTTCCCTCCTGCAACCAATCACACTGGTCGTGGGCCTACTCTTCCCCTCTGGCAACCTATCAGATTGGTCACGAGCCACTAAAGTGAACCAATGGGAAACCTCTAGAGGGTATTTAAGCCCCAGAAATTCTGTAACTCGTGCTCTTGAGCCCATTGCTGGAGCCCACACCCAACATGTGGCGTGGAGTCTCATTTAAAATAAATCTCTGCTTTGGCTGCCTTACTTGTGCATTTCATCCAATTCTCTGTTCAAAACGCCAAGAATCTGAACAACTACCCTCACCCAGTAACAGTTTTTTAAAAAATTTTATATTGCATACATAGTGTATATACGGCAAATGTGTAGAACATAATTGCACAGTTTCACAAATATTACAAAACGAAAGGCGTGTAATAATCCCCTGGGTCAAGAAATTCCTGTCACAACCTTACCAACACAATGCCTCCCTCCCGGCAGTTTACTACTGTCCTGATCTTCAGAATCATTTGGGCTTTCCTTTTTTAAGCTGACTTCCACAACTTTTTAATACAAGTTTTTAAGTTTGAATAGCATAATTTACTTTTTCCTGTTTTTAACATTTATAAACATGGAATTAGTACATCTTCTTTTTAATCATTATGCATGTCAGACCCAAATGGCTACATGTGGCTAATAAATAACTAATTATTTAAACAATCAATGTAAGATCTAGAAATTTAAAAAAACAAATTCATTGATATTGCCAGTATTAATGTAACTCTGAATTTGTATGCTCAGGTGTAGTCTTATCTCAAATTGTTTTGAAAGTTTTACTTTATAACTAATAGTTTATGTATCTACACACTAAAAACACATTTATCCTATGTTAACATGTATTTTAACTGTAAGATTAAAATTTTACAAATGTCAAAATATAAATGAAATTATAACCCTTAATTAACATTGGTAATTTCTACAATATGTATAAATGTTCACAATTCTTGTTTTACATATTAGAGACTTTTTAAAACTATGCAACATAATTGTGAATTATTTAACATGATTTATTTGCCTAAGGATTTTATTAACCAAGCTTGAATTTAGCCTTTACCTAATTATAAAACATTTAAATGATTGAAATTTATTGGTGTGACAAGCATTTGTAATTCTGAATTTAAGACACACCAACTTTCCACATAGATTGCTGAACTTTATTCAATCCAGAGATGAAGTTTTTAACTAAATACAAACTACTGAAAATGATTGTGCCGGTTCTTGCCTATCAGTATTTATTAGTTTTTGAAACAAAATGATTGTTTTATTAATAGACTGCCTCTGTAGCATATAGAAATCAGACTCAATATATGAATCAAGTTATGCAAATGGAAAAGAAAACATGTATCTTAAAGTTTTTCTATGAACTACTTAGCCACACTTTTTATTTTCGATAATGTTATAGATTTGAATAGGTGAAATTGGAAATTGGGGATTGGAGCTGGAGCAATTTAGAATTCTGAATTCCACAATTAAAAACTGATATTAATCTAAAAAGTTAGGTTAAAAATGCCTTATGATTACTTACTAAACAACTTAATGCAGTACAAAAATGGTAGGTTTAGCATCTTTAATTTCAAAAGTTAAGTCCTAAAGAGCTTTAGAATCACTTCAGTTTCACCTCACTCTTGGCTCTAGTTCTTAAAGCAATTACAAACCAACCCCTGCATTTCTTATGAAGCAAGATAAAAGAATGCCTACTCAGTTATTTTGTAAAAATGATTGTAATTTCTTCAAAATATAATGCCTCCTTAGAAAGCAAGTTTTAAAATAATTGTAACCAAACACCTTATTATTTTTACTAAATCTGAGAAATACAAATTTTTCATGGTTAATTCACATAGAACTACTACATCTAAGTTGTTATTAACATTTTCTTAGTAAAGTCTAGTTGATCATTTTGTGAAACTATAGTAGGAAGAGTATGGCTAGTTATTACCACACTGAACAAATACATAGCTAGACAAAAATGAAATACTAAAGTAAATTCACATTAATAAATTATAAAACTTTATCTCCAAATGGCAAGAAAATTCATGAATTAAAGGCATACCTACATATAAATACGTTATAGAAAAATTACAGCCAGGATTAAAATAAATGAGAGTTTTAATCTTTTGGTATTGTTCAGTTTTACAGTAGAGAGATGCCTCACTATTCAACTGAAACCTATTTTTTTAAATTTTTCAATATCTTAATTCTACATTCGATAAAACTTACAATAAATGTTCACATATCTTACCCACTCTTCTTCAACACCAGTTAGTTCATCATTCTGCACATTTTAACATACTTTACAAAGTAGAGTATGGCTTATAATGTCAAAAATTCAGAAAACCCTATAATCAGACATTATGGGACCATGAAACACTGTGATACTAATTCTATTAATTATTAAATGTGATACCTGTTCATGATACATTGCTAATTTAAAAATTTAAGTTTACATAACCAGAGGAGTATGTTAACTATTATTCTAATTTGGGACTATGTTACTATGTGTTAGGGTATACATAGTAAAAGATATAAGTATACAGACATGACAGAGTTAACAATGAATATTTTTGTGATAAAATTTTATTTTACTCCTTATAAGTTTCTCTGCTATTGATTTGTCATTAATATGTATTAATTTTAGGGTAAAAAACACAAAGGTAATTTTATTTTTAAAAATTTCTGGCTGGGTGCAGTGGCTCATGCCTGTAATCCCAGCACTTTGGGAGGCTGTGGCAGGTCGATCACCTGAGGTCAGGAGTTTGAGACCAACCTGACCAAAACGGAGAAACCCCATCTCTACCAAAAATACAAAAATTAGCCGGGTGTTGTGGTGCATGCCTACAATCCCAGCTACTTGGGGGGCTGAAGCAGGAGAATTGCTTGAACCTGGGAGGCAGAGGTTGCGGTGAGCTGATATTACACCACTGCACTCCAGCCTGGGCAACAGGAGCAAAACTCTATCTCAAAAAAAAAAAAAAAAAATTCTGGGGAAGATATTCTTCATTATAATTTCTGGTATGTTGATTCAGATATTACAAGCTCTGTCACACATGCACATAAATGTTCTTTATATAAATAAGCGTAATGCCTAATATATGGCTTCAATTCCACTAGCTTTCAGATTTTATTAAAAAGCATATAAAAATGTTTGAATCTGCATTTTCAATATGGTACATGAATTTTCTTTTCTTAATCTTAATTTATTTACCCATTTATTTTGTTATATTTAACTTCCCCCCACAAAACTCATTCATTTTTGTTATTCTATGACTTCTACTCTTATGAGAAAAAATTAAGTATATTTAATTTGTAAAAGAATTTTACCATAGTCTCCCATTTTTTTTTCTAGTATAAATCGATTCTGTAGGAAAAGGTATTGATGGCTTTGCTAACTCTAAGAGTCTATACATTTTTAAAGTGGTTGGGTTAATAAAATAAAATCAGAAAATCTGTACCTATGGTTAATGTACAAGTAAGCATTTGTTCTAATAGTAAATGGGTAAAAGAAAAGTCATTGTATCACATAAAGCTTTGAAATAAAGGGTTTTATTTTATAAAGGATAAATAATAAAAATTCTAAGTAAAATTCAAGAAAGCATCTGGCAGACAGACAGAAACTCCATTTTATAGTGAAGAGTGGTAAATCATGCATTTTCCTAAACTGAGTAAGTTTTTGTTTTGTTTTAAGCTCTGTCACCCAGGCTGGAGTGCAGTGGCACGATCTCAGCTGACTGCAACCTGCGCCTAACGGGTGCAAGTGATTCTCCTGCCTCAGCCTCCGAGTGTTGGGGATTACAGGAGCCCACCACTGTGCCCAGCTAATTTTTTATTTTTAGTAGAGACAGGGTTTCATCATGTTTGCTATTCTGGTCTCAAACTTCTGACCTCAGGTGATCCACCCGCCTCGGCCTCCCAAAGTGCTGAGATTACAGATGTGAGCCACCATGCCTGGCCTAAACTGAGTTTTAGAATACTTTGCCTGGATTACCTTTGTAATCAGCATTTGTAAGTTTGTTATCATCTTCCATATTTGGCTCAATATTTCTGTTCGTTGTTGTTACTGGTATTTTCCTAAAAGGCATTTGTGACTTAAATCTCTCAAATTATTGTCAATAAGTATTGTTGAATCTTGTGGCCTACATTTTGACTACAGTTTTAGCAAAGACAATTTATGACCTAACTTTTATATTTGTCTTAAGTGCCTTAATTTTATTAGTGCATTTATATTTTTCTTGCAATTCTTTCTTATATGACTCCTGTTAGCCTCTCCCCTCTCCCTTTTATTTCTAACATTTAATTTGACATCTTATTTCATTCTCCTCCTTGAACTTTCCGCTTCTACTTGATAAAAGTCACATCTTCTCGCATTCTGTTGAGAACAGAAATTGTGCCATGGAATTTTCTACTTGATGCTACAGTGAGAAGTTTTTAGAGGTATGCTTTTTTTTTAAATTAAGATTTAAGATATATTTTGTTTCCCATTGCTGCAATTTTTAATGACCTATTTATATTTTCTCTTTACTCTTTTTCTTATTTGGCAGAATTCACTTGTGTTTGACAGCTGGCAAGGTTATGAATATTCCATCCTAACTAAAGTGTAGTTCTCATAATCCCCACTTGTGGCTGGGACCAGGTGGAGATAATTGAATCATGGGGGCAGTTTCCCTCATCCTGTTCTCATGATTGTGAGTTAGTTCTTACGAGATCTGATGGTTTTATATGGGGCCTCCCCCTTCACTGGGCACTCATTCTTCATACTGCCACCCTGTGAAGAATAGTGTGTTTACTTCCCCTTTTCCTGAGGCCTCCCCAGCCATGCTGAACTGTGAGTCGATTAAACCTGTTTCCTTTATAAATTACCCAGTCTCAGGTTTGTCTTTATTAGCAGCACAAGAATGAAGTAAGACAAGGATCTTGACAGTTTAAAGGAGTACTGGTCAGGTAGTTTGTATGGTATCCCCTGATTGGGGTTTGCTTACTGTTTATCTCATGATTATACAGGGTTCGTGTTACTACAAGAATATCACAGAGGTCAAGTGTCATTCTCATCACATCATATCAAAGGTGCACACCATCATTATGACCAATGTCTATAGATGTCAACCTTGATCACTTGGTTTAAGCTGGTGTTTGTTAGATTTCCTCCCTGCAAAGTCAACTTTTCGTTTCTTCCTTTTCATATTGTAGTTTTTAGACAAAAGTCATCATGAGTAGCTCACACTTACACAGTGGGAAAATATGCTCTACCTCCTTCAAGGTGGAGTATCTATATAAAGTATTTGAAAAATTTTCACATAGGAAATTTGTATATGTTTCTTCCTTTATTTACTTATATTAGCATTGCTTCATAGGTATTGATTTTCTATATTTTATATATACTATAATCCAATAGTACTTACCTATTTTCTTTCTCAAATTGTTTCATCTCTAACCATTGAATGTCTGTTCAGTTAGAGCTTGAATCCCTGTGACACACAACCAAGCTTCATTTTTTCCACTCTCCTACTTCTATCAGTACAAGATGCTAGACTTAACTTGCAAAATTCCTGTCTCAGTCCTAGAGTTAAAGATTCCTGGGAGGGGTCCTGATTCCTTTTACTGGAGAATGGTATTTTAAACTATAGGCATGTGATATATCCATTATTGGTGATACATTATTGCTTCTATGCCCTCTCAGGAGACAGAGCACAAAGAAATATGCAGGTTGCTAATCTAAGGACTCAAATTCTCACCGCCCCCCCATGCACACATATCTATTTCTAGATGTTAGCATATATATATATATATATATATATATATATATATATGTATATAGATAGATAGATACATATATACACATATATATGTATATATATATAGATAGATACATATATATATATACACATATATACTATATATATATAAATCATATATATAACTCAATGTTAGTTCATATTGATGTCCCTAACTTTAATACATTACTACATGGGACATTCTAGGCTACCCATCCTAGTTAGAGTAACCTCTTGCCCCAACAGTGAGAAACAAGGTTCCCATTATTAGTCATCATTCTTTTATTTAATTTTTCAGTTCTGGATACATGTACAGTGGTTTCAGAAATGTTAATTCATACCACCATGGAAAACACCTTTATTAATAACAGTACATAGCTATACATACTTATTTTATCCTTAGTTTTATGAACCCTACTCATTTCAAAAGTATTTGGGTCAGCAGCTTATTTCTAACCACTTCAGTGATGTCGTTTTATGCATTCATAATACATTTAGATTGCTTTATAACACTCTGCATTCTAACATGGGATTTCTTACCTCCTAGATAATTAGTTCAAAATTTGCACATATTAAGGTTTACTTAAAGTTACAAAGTCTTTGATGCTTTAAAGTTCTAGGGTTTTTGACAAATGCTTAATGTCTTGCAAGCACCTTGATTGTATCATACAGTATAGTTCCACTGCTCTAGAAAAATACCCCGTGCTTCACCTATTTCTTTCTCACTACCCCTGAGTTCCTGGAAGAGATAATTTGTTTATGGTCTTTTTTGTTTTCTACAGAATTTCATCTAATTGGAATTGTAAAATATGTATCTTTCACAGACAGTCTTCTTTAACTTAGTAGTATGCATTTTAAGTTTCATCCATGTCTTTTTGTGGGTTGATAACTCTTTTTGTTATCAATAAATAATATTATATTGTATAAGTGTACCACAGATTGTTCATTCATTTACTTATTAAATAACATCTCAATTGGTTCCAGTTGTTTTTCACGATGAGTAAAACTACTGTAACATGTGTGCAGATTTGGGGGAGAACATAAATATTCAAATCAGTTGGGTAAAAACCAGAGTGCAATTGCTAGATTGTATGGTGTAACTATTTTTAGCTTTATAAGGAACTGTCATACTGTCTTCCTAAGAGGCTGTACCATTTTGCATTCCCACTAGCAATGATGAGACTTCCTATTGCTTTATAGTCCCACCAGCAGTTGGATTATCATTTCTTTCTAATTTTAGCTATTCTAAAGCTATCTAGTAGTATCTAACTATTGTCTCATTTGCAATTCGCTAATAACGATAATGTTGAGTGTCCCATCATAGGCTTATGTGCCATTTGATGTCTTTAATTAACCGTCTCTTCAAGTCTTTTGTATATATGTATTCTGTAACATTCTTCTATTTGATTTTATAGGAAATTTACAGCAGATTTTCTAATTTGTGAAGAAAGTCAGTGGTAGCCTCATGGGGATAGCATTTAATCCATAAATTACTTCGGGCACTATTGTCATTTTCACTCTATTGATTCTTCCTATCCATGAGCATGAAATGTTTTTCCATTTGTTTGTGTCCTCTCTTACTTCTTTGAGCAGTGGTTTGTCATTATCCTCAAAGAGGTCCTTCACATCCCTTGTTAGTTGTGTTCCTAGGTATTTTTTTTCTCTTTGTAGCAATTGTGAATGGGAGTTCACTCATGGTTTGGTTCTCTGTTTATCTGTTATTGGTGTATAGCAATGCTTGTGATTTTTGCACATTGATTTTGTATCCTGAGACTGCTGAAGATGCTTACAAGCGGAAGGAGATTTTAGGCTGAGATGATGAGGTTTTTAAAATATACAATCATGTCATCTGCAAACAGAGACAATTTGACTTCCTCTCTTCCTATTTGATTACCTTTATTTCTTTCTCTTGCCTGATTTCCCTGGTCAGACCTTCCAATACTATATTGAATAGAAGTCATGAGAGAGGGCATCCTTGTCTTGCACTGGTTTCAAAGGAAATGCTTCCAGCTTTTGCCCATTCAGTATGACATTGGCTGTGTGTTTGTCATAGACAGCTCTTATTATTTGAGATATGTTCCATTAATACCAAGTTTATTGTGAGTTTTTAGCATGAAGTGGTGTTGAATTTTGTCAAAGGCCTTTTCTGCATCTATATAGATAATCATGTGGTTTTTGTCATTGGTTCTGTTTATGTGATAGATTACGCTTATTGATTTGCATATGTTGAACAAGCCTTGCATCCCAGGGATGAAGCCGACTTGATCATGGTGGATAAACTTTATCATGTGCTGGTGAATTCCATTTGCCAGTATTCTACTGAGGATTTTCACATTGATTTTTATCAGGGATATTGACTGAAATTTTCTTTTTCAGTTGTGTCTCTGCCAGGTTTTGGTATCAGGATGATGCTGGTCTCACTAAACGACTTAGGGAAAAGTCCCTCTTTTTGTATTGTTTGGAATAGTTTCAGAAGGAATGGTACCAGCTCCTGTTTGTACCTCTGGTAGAATTCAGCTGTGAATCTGTCTGGTCCTGGACTTTTTTTGGTTGGTAAGCTATTAATTACTGCCTCAATTTCAAAACTTGTTATTGGTCTATTTAGGGATTAGACTTCTTACTGGTTTAGTCTGGGGAGGGTATGTATGTCCCAGAAGTTATCTATTTCTTCTAGATTTTCTAACTTATTTCCATAGAGGTGTTTATGGTATTCTCTTATGGTAGTTTGTATTTCTGTGAGATCAGTGGTGATATTCTCTTTATCATTTTCTATTGTGTCTATTTGACTGTTCTATAGCTGAGACAATCTAAGTAAAAAGAGCAGAGCTGGAGGCATTATGCTACCTGACTTCAAACGATACTACAAGCCTACAGTAACCAAAACAGCATGGTACTAGGTACCAAAACAGATATATAGATCACCAGTGGAAGAGAACAAAGACCTCAGAAATAATGCCACACACCTACATCCATCTGATCTTTGACAAACCTGACAAAACAAGCAATGTGGAAAGGATTTCCTATTTAATAAATGGTGATGGGAAAATGGGCTAGCCATACATAGAAAACTGAAACTGGAGCCCTTCCTTATACCTTATATAAAAATTAACTCAATATGGATTAAAGACTTAAATATAAGACCTAAAACCATAAAAACCCTGGAAGAAAACCTAGGCAATACCATTCAGGATTTAGGTATAGGCAAAGCCTTCATGACTAAAACACTAAAGGCAATAGCAACAAAAGCCAAAATTAACAAATGGAATGTAATTAAACTAAAGAGCTTCTGAACAGCAAAAGAAACTATCATCAGAGTGAACAGGCTACCTACAGAATGGGAGAAAAATTTTGCAATCTATCCATCTGACAAAGTGCTAATATCCAGAAGCTACAAAGAACTTAAATAAACTTACAAGAAAAAAACAAACAACCCCATAAAAAAGTGGGCAAAGGACATGAACAGACACTTCTCAAAAGAAGACATTTATGTGGCCAACAAACATATGAACAAATGTTATCACTGGTCATTAGAGAAATGTAAATCAAAACCACAATGAGATACCATCTCATAGCAGTTAGAATGGCGATTGCTAAAAACAGGCTGGAGACAATGTGGAGAAATAGGAGTGCTTTTACATTGCTGGTGAGAGTGCAAATTAGTTCAATCATTGTGGAAGATGGTATGGCAACTCCTCAAGGATCTAGAACCAGAAATACCATTTGACCCACCAAACCCATTACTGGGTATATACCCACAGGATTATAAATCATTCTGCTATAAAAACACATGCACACATATGTTTATTGCAGCACTATTCACTTCTTGGAAACAACCCAAATGCTCATCAATGTTAGAATGAATAAAGAAAATATGGCACATATATACCCATGGAGCACTATGCAGCAAAAATAAAAAAGAGTTCCTGTCCTTTGCAGGAACATGAATGAAGCTGGATACCATCATTCTCAGCAAACTAACAAAGGAACAAAAAACCAAACACCACATATTCTCACTCATAACTAGGAGTAGAACAATGAGAACACATGGGCACAGGAAGGGGAACATCACACACCAGGGGCTGTCAGGGTGTTGGGGTATAGGAGAGGGATAGCATTAGGAGAAATACCTTACATAGATGACAGGTTGATGGGTACAGCAAACCACCATGGCACATGTATACCTATGTAACAAACCTGCATGTTCACATGTATCTCAGAACTTAAAGTATAATAAAAAAATGTTTAAAAATTCTCCTATTTGTTGATCTTTTCTAAGATGAAATCTTTGGTTTTATTGACTTTCTGTACTATCTTTTGAGTCACCACTTAATTTTCTTCTCTAATCTCTATAATATTCCTCTGCTTGCTTTATATTTAATTTGCATTTCCTTTTCCACATCTTAAGGTAAAGTTTAAGTTATTGATTTGAGATTTCTTCTGCTTAAATATACATACTTGTATCTTTAAATTTCTGTCTAAACCCCACTTTAGACTCCATTTAAATTTGGTATGTTGTGTCTTTATTTTCATTAATCTCAAAGTATTTTCTTATTTCCTTTTAATTTTTAAAAATTCATTGACTACTTAGGATTGTGAAGAGTTTTTTTTTTCATTTTTAATTTTTTACGAATTTTAGTTTCCCAAGCTTTATTTTGTTATTTATTTCTAATTTCATCCCATTGTAGTTAGAGAACAAATTTTGCATTATTTTTATTAATTTAAGTTAATGGATGTTTGTTTAATGACCTAACATACAGTGTTTCTTGAAGAATATTTTATCTTATGAGCAACTTGAAAATAATGTACATCACACTATTGTTGAGCAGAGTGTTCTATAGATGTCTATTTCTCTAGTTATTTTCTAGTAGTAAATACTTTAATTTTGATATCCTGCTTGGTTCTATGTATTATTGAAAGTAGGGTTCACTGAAATTTCCACCTATTATTGTCAACTTGCTTATTTCTCTCTTTAGTTGTCAATTTTTATTTTATCATATTTGACAGAACTGTTGTTAGTTGTATATGTGCTTATAATTGTTAAGTCATTCTGATATATTTACTCTTTCATTATAAAATATCTTTCGAGACCATCCTGGTCAACATGGTGAAACCCCATCTCTACTAAAAATACAAAAAAATTAGCTGGGCATGGTGGCGCATGTCTGTAATCCCAGCTACTCAGGAGGCTGAGGCAGGAGAACTGCTTGAACCCAGGAGGCAGAGGTTGCAGTGAGCTCCGAGATCACACCATTGCACTCCAGCCTGGGGAACAAGAGCGAAACTCCGTCTCAAAAAAAAAAAAATCTTTATTTCTAGTGACTTTTAGGTATATTTTGTCTTGCATTAATATAACCACTCTACCTTTCTGTAGATGGTGTTTGCATGATTTACCTCTTTTATTCTTTTGAGATTTACTTTACATTTCATCTATTTGCATCTTGAATCTCCAGTAGAGAGTTAATAGTTGGACCTTTGTTTTCATTCCAGTCTGAAAATTACTACCTTTTGATAGGATTATTTAATCCATTAACATTTGAAGTTATTACTGACACAGCTGTGACACATCTGTCATTTTACTTTTTGTTCCTTATATGTGTCATGTCTCTTTTGTTCCTCTTCTTAACCCTTACTGCATTGTTTTGCATCAATGACTATTTTCTAATGTAACATTTTTAATTTCTTTAGTGACATTTTTTACTATAGCATTGAGCTATTTTCTTATTGGTTATTCTAGAACTTACCATGCACACCTTACTATCAGAATCAACTTTAGGTCATCCAATTTAGATACTATTTCTTATTTACTCTATTGTGATATTTGGGTCTTCCTAGAAATTTCACCTTTGTTGTTTAATTTGCTGGCATATAATTTTTTTGTTGTTTCATTAAGGTCTGTAGTGCTATAGCCTCTTTTACTCAGGATTAGCAATTACTATAGAATCATTAGTAAACCGCAAGTCTGAGTTAAGATTGACATTTTTCTGGAAAAGTATTAAATACACAAGCTATAATTATTGAATGATGAATGGAAGTTGAAGGACAATAGTTGTTAAAATCCTCTTTCAAGATTGAGGGTCAAGCATTAGTTGGTTGGACCAAGCAGAAGGAAAAAAGGCTATTTTTAATGAATTGCTCCTGAATCACTATAATTCACTATAGAACTGGAGGCAGGTAAAGAAAAATTGATATATCTCTAAGGCAAATATTGAGACAGATTGTGGGTACCTAGGTAATGCATTTTAATAAAATGACAACACTTTCAAATAAATTAGACACATATAAAATGATTATATTTATGACTTCTGCTCTACCCCTTAGAATTATTATGAACTGCATCAAAATGTCCAAGTTAGAGAAATTTATATCTGAAAATGCTAGCCTCTTGTCAACTGATGGAAAAAATTTAAAGCTTTGTGAGGATCTAACAGAACTTCCCCCCTAAAATTACTATATCTGTATACACACTATCATGAATAATTGCTTAATAAAGCAGTTGATGGAAGTAGTTGTGATGTGTTGTATGTGTTTGTGTATAACTCTGACGTGCTTATTTTAGTGTTACAAACAAGGCCTATAGTTGGAATGTTACACAAATATGTCAAAACGCATGCAGTACTTAAAGAAGGTGGGACAGACAGAGGAAATAGACTATTTTAATTATTTAAGACAAGATTACTCTGAATTATCAGGATTCATTTCAGCAAAAACTTCTAATTTTATTTGAAATATAAAAGATATATTTGTAAGTTGAAGGTTGAAAAAATCAGTATGGACTTTCAGTCTGTTCCTGAACTGCAATAAGAAACAGTGGGAAACATTAGGTTTAAACCAAAATTTAATTTATAAAATTATTATTAGTCCTATCAGTATGTGGTATATTAGCTTTAGCAGCATGATGTAACTAAAACCTGATGAAAAATCTTATTATTAATAAGAGTTTGGGAAATTATATCATAAATTGAAGAAGGTAGATCTATCTTACAGAATTTTTCACAATTTTTAAGTCTCTAATAAGTTTCAATGGATTATTAAAATTTAAAGTTGGTTCATATAAATAATTTTAATATAATTAAAATTTTAGTAAGTGAAAATCAAATGTTATTGCAAGGTAATATTTATGATAACTCAAATACCAATTCCTTCCACACGCAAAAATAACACTAAAAATTGGTGAAGTTTCAATCACCAGAAATTCTATCAAATAGTATTTTAAATTGTCTGCTTACTTGGCCTACAGTCTGGGTTAACTGAAAGTTCAATTTAATATTCCTATATTATAGTCCTTCTTTTCAGCCAAACAGCATGACATAACAGTAAAATAAGCTACTAAACTGTAAGAATTATGTGTGAGGAGAACAAATAAAATATAATTTTCTACATGAAATCAATCAGTCATGGTAAAAGTAATAATGAAAGACGTAAGATGAAGTGATACAAAAATAAAAGCATGACATCTAGAATCAGTTTGATCTGGCTTAAGTAAACTTTAATTTTTATATCCTCAATATAATATAATAAAGTCTAACTAATGTGGCTATTATAAAGATTAAATTAGGCAATATTTTAGGTCTTTGGATTTTAATATTCAGCACACGAGAGAGATTATCTCTCAAACTTCTTAATATTCTAGTTTTCCTTTCAATGTTACTACTATTTATAATATAATGCATCTTAGCATTTACTGTGCTACTATACATCTTATAGTACTATTACTATATATTACATACATGACTGGTAGTATACAGGAGACACAGAAGAAAAGTGATTCTTTCCCTTTATATCACCCTAATGTCCATAAGAAATGGTTATATCCATCCATTACTGTAAAGTAAATCACCTGATATTCTGCTTTATGATATATAACTATTAATTGTTATATATTCAGCACTCACGATATGTCAGTCATATTACTGTGTACATGACAGACTATTTAATCTATGCCTTCCCCTTCATTCCTAAATATAAACCCTTTTAGGGCTCATGATCTCTAGTCCTACTCTCTTCCTCATTTTTATTGCTACTACCTACTGCCCTAAAATATTCTCTCTCTAGTTTCCGGCTTCCAATTTACCTTTGATAATTGATTCTTATTACAGCACCTTCAATGACCTCAAGAACCTAGAATATTCATACCTGTATCTCTGGCTTGCTTTCTTTCAACTCTAATGAGCTTCGCTTCTAATCTACTTAAACCATCTGCTCTTACAGATTACTTAGTAAATATCACTACACTGAAGATTTTCACCTATGACTTCCTTAATTCCTATAATATCCTACTATCTCTCATCCTAACTTTCAACTTTCCATTATCACGACATATTCTTTAAGTCTATTGAGAAACTCTTTTGTTTGCAAAATCAAACAAAAACAGTTTTGTAACCTTTTGTAAAAAATTCTATATACTGTATCTTTGATAAAACCTTTTGTGGATTTTATGATGGACAGTTTTTTAGATGATTCAGGTTGTTTTTTTGGTTTTTGTTAACTTGGTTTAATTAACTCCTCATTAAATAAAGATTTTCCTGAGTGATATCAGCCCGAAAGCAAGAGAAATGAGATTCTTTGCCAACATCACAGGGCACCTCGTTAACATTAGACTACTCAATGTATGTTAGTTTAAATGGTTAACTAATACAAATTTGCATTACTCTTTCAGTGTCCTGCCAAAATAAAAAGAGTTGGAAGAGAGTTGGAGCTATAAGTGGCCTCAGCAGAAGATGTTTGACAAGAGTTCTTTGATGAATCTTTTGTTGTGTGCACTGTATGGGAGCTCATTTTGCATATCCTGGGTTCTTTGACCCAGGCAGCACAACAGTTACAAGTTGTATCTGTGCCCAGCTTCCTATCCATTGTAGAAGGATGGTGATACTGCCACAGCAAGGACAAAGTAGTTGCTGCTGCTGCTTTAGGTTAGCTGCTGCCCCATTATATTTAGTCTTTTAGGAAAAATAGAGTGCTCCTTATATGAACCATGCTTACCACTTCCTCCAGTCCTTACTTATTATAAGTTGGGTGCTATTAGAGTGAGGTTTTGTGTATTTACATTTTCTCTCCACTGTTTTTAGGAGAAATTGCTACAAAATAGCTAATTTCCCACTTTATTGCTTCCTCCAAGTAGAAGATTCTGCCACAAAGACTACAGCTTTTTAAGTTTCAGGGTACCTGAGAGTCCTCTTTAATACTTAAATTTCAGTTACTCACTTCAGTAGTGATCGTGGAGCAGGAGGAGTGGATTACTTTGCCATTAATGTCATATGTAGAAGTCTCAAGTATTTTTAAGGTTCCTTACAATTATTTCCAAAGATAACTTTATAATTACCTCCAATCATTATAATTTTTCTTTAACTTTCAGTTGTTCAAAAGAAAATTCTGAAATCATCTAAGTTTAATCAAATAAAATCATTTATTATGGTAATATGCATGTTCAAAAGAAAACTAAATAAAAATGCTTGTTTAACAAACATGATTTTTAGATAAAGTGTTATTTATTGAGTTTTTTCTATGATATAGACATATATGCTATTATATATTCTATTTTAAATATCTTTTATATAGATAGAATATATATTCTATTGTATATATAGGCTGTTGGCTTATATCTCTAAAATATGCTGAGTTTAATCTGATTGTAATTTTAAATTGATATAAGAACCATGTTTCAATAATTTTAATTTTTGTTTTTTAAAAAATTTAAATTTCTAATTGACAGATAAAATTATGTGTACTTACTGTGTGGAACATGATGTCTTAGGACACATATACATTATAGGTTGGTTAAATCCAGATAATTGTTTTGTGCAATGCCTCACATTGTTATTATTTTTGTGGTGATAACACTTAACATCCACTATTTTAGTATTTCTCAAGATTACAATATATTGTCATCAACTATAGCCATCATTCTGTACAATGGATCTTTTGAATTTATTTCTTCTATCTGACTGTCATTTTGTATTCTTTGACTAGCACCTCCTTCTCTTCCCCACAAAACAGCCCCCAGCCTCTGGTAAGCACTATTCTACTCTCTGTTTCTATGAGATCAACTCTTTTAGATTCTGGATACGAGTGACAATATTCAGTATTTGTCTCTTTTTCATGCCTGGCTTATTTCACTTGACATTATCTGTAATTCTGAAAATTCAGATGTATATGTAGACACATATACATACACACGAGCTAAATTAAACTGGAAAAATAGGAATGAGATGTAGATTCCATCTACAATGCCAAAACTGTACTGTGAAATGCGACTATCTAGATTTTGCAATTTTTTATCATCAGGAGAGATTAGGTAAAGGACACATAAGATGTTTCTGTATAACTGTATGTGAATCTAAATTATGGTAAAATACAAACTTTAATAAGCATTTTAATAAAATCTAAACAAAACCTTCCTAATATAAAAATGAATAACATTCACCTAAATTCTAATTTTCTTTATATACAATTAACATATTGAATAATTTTATAGAAATGGCTCATTTTTTATACTATCTATTTGATATTACTTTTGGCCTGAGAAACTTAAGATTATTTCCTTTAAGATTATTAAGCAAATAATTTATATATTTATCAATACACTCATAAACAAATGTCTATTTTTATGTATATGAACACATAGTATATTATTCCATTTTCACACCGCTATAATGAACTACCTGAGTTTGGGCAATTTATTAAGAAAGGAGGTTTACTTGACTCACAATTCTGCATGGTTAGGGAGACCTCAGGAAACTTACACTCATGGCAGAAGGTGAAAGAGAAATAAGTGCCTTCTTCACAAGGTGGTAGGGGTAGGGGATGGAGAAAGTGCCATACTTTTAAATCATAAGATCTCATGAAAATTCACTTCCTATCACAAGAATAGGAAGGAGTAAACCTCCCTCATAATCCAATCACCTTCCACAAGGTCCCTCCTTTGACATTTGGGGATTACAATTTGAGATGTGATGGGTGGGAACACACAGCCAAACTATATCATTCTGCCTCTGGCCCCTCACAAATCTTACATGCTTTTCAAATTTGAAAACAAATCATTCCTTCCCAACAGTCACCCAAAGTCTTAACTCATTCCAGCATTAACTCAAAAGTCAAAGTCCGAAGTCTCCTCTGAGACAAGAGAAGTCCCTGCTGCCTATGACACTATAAAATCAAAAGCAAGTTATTTCCAAGATACAATGGGGGTACAGGCACTGAGTAAATGATCCCATTCCAAATGGGAGAAATTGGCCAGAACAAAGGGGCTACAGGTCCCATGGAATTCCAAATCCCAAAAGGGGAGTAATTACATCATAAAGTTCCAAAATAATGTCCTTTGACACCATGTCTTAAATTCAGGGCTAATTCAAGAGGTGGGCTTTCAAGGGCTTGGGTACCTCTACACCTGTGGCTCTGCAGGGTACAGCCCCTGCACCTGCTTTCATAGGCTGGTGTTGAGGGCCTAAGGCTTTTCCAGGTTCACAATGCAAGCTGTGAGTAGATACACCATTCTGGAGTCTAGAGGATGGTGTCCCTTTTCTCACAGCTCCACTAGGCAGTGCCCCAGTAGCGGCTCTGTGTGTGGGCTCCCACCCTACATTTCCCCTCTGCACTGCCCTAGTAGAGATTCTCCATGAGGGCTCTGTCCTTGCAGCAGACTTCTGCTTGGACATTCAGTCATTTTCATGCATCCTCTGAAATCTAGGTTGAGGTTCCCAAAACACAACTTTTGTCTTCTCTGCACCCACAGGCTCAACACCACGTGGAAGCTGCCAATGCTTGGGGCTTGCACCATCTGAAGCCACAGCCCGAGCTGTTCCTTGGCATCTTTTAGTCATGGCTGGAGTTGGAGTGACTGGGGATGCAGGATGCCATGTTCTAAGGCTGCAGAGAGTAGCAGGTCCCTGTGTCTGGCCCATGAAACCATTTTCCCCTCCTGGGCTCTAGGCTTTTGATAAGAGGGGCTGTGGTGAAGATCTCTGAAATACCCTGGAGACATTTTCCGCATTATCTTGGCTATTAACATGTGGCTCCTTGTAAATTATTCAAATTTCTGCAGCTGGCCTGAATTTCTTCTGAGAAAATTGGTTGTTCTTATTTACACATGGTCAGCTGCAAATTTTCCAAACTTTAGTGTTCTGCTTCCATTTGAAACGTAAGTTCCAAAATCAGATTATCTTTTTGCATATGACTATATATTTTACAAACACCCAGGGTGTATCTTGAATGCTTTGCTGCTTAGACATTTCTTATACTACATACCCTAAATCACCTGTCTTAAGTTCAAAGTTCTACAGATCTTTCCTCTACAGGGCAGAGGAAAATGCTACCAGCCTCTTTGCAAAATCAAAGCAAGAATGACCTTTATTCCAGTTTCCAATAAGTTTCTCATCTTTACCTGAGACCACTTCAACCTGGACTTCATTGTCCATTTCACTATCAGCATTTTGGTCAAAACCATTCAACAAACCTCTAAAAATGTCCAAACTTTCCCATATCTTCCTGTCTTCTTCTGAGCCCTCCAAACATTTCCATTCTCTGCCTGTTACCCAGTTTCAAAGTCTCTTCCACATTTTCAGGTATTTTACAGCACTGCCCCAAATTCCAGGTACTAATTTTCTGTATTAGTCTGTTCTCACACTACTGTAAAGAAAAGAGGTTTAATGGACTCACAGTACTGCATGGCTCGGAAGCCTTCAGGAAACTCACCCTCATGGAAGGTGAAGGATAAGCAAGCACCTTCTTCACAAGAGGCCAGGAGAGAGGAGAGATGGGGGAAGTGCCATAACTTTTAAACCATTATATCTTGTGAGAACTCACTATCATGTGCATTCATTATCATGATAATAGCATGGGGGAAACTGCCCCATGATGCAATCACCTCCAACCAGGGCTTTTCCTAGACACCTGGGAATTATAATTCAAGATGCGATTTGGTTGAAAACAAAGCACCAATCCCTATTACATAGAAAACCTGACAATACCGCGCTCCAGTTTCTGTGAGTCATACCCTTATTAGATCTGTTATAATTTACATAACTCATTGCCTCTATTAAACTTTTTAATGAATATATACTCATAAAATTCAGTGGCTCTGATTTCACAGATATTTCTAAGTACATTTTCTATTCTTAGCAGCAACCATTATTGATTTTTTTTATATAATCCATGCTAAGATTATATGTATCTGTATCTTTTGAGAGATTGTCAGCTATTGAAGGCAAAATTTATATAAATGAGACAAGATCTTAAAACTGAAATATACACATAACCTTTATGGCTCTATTTGTGTGTGTTTGTATGCATATCCATTATAAATATATTGCATATTTTACCAAACTCATGTCAAATTAGATGTGTTCTATTAATATTTATTATCATATGTGTCTGTCAGGATCTTAAAGGGAAATGAATGTCAAAATGAAATTGAATAATTTGAAGAGAGTATAATAAGGCATCTGTGCAGGGTATAGGGAAACCACAAAGATATTGCAGCAATTTGGGACTAGTAGCAGTGAGGCTATGCTATTAACCTCAAGACTGAAAAGACAAGGGGAAGGAGCAGAGGAGTTTCAAAGGTGCCTTCCTGACAGGAATGCAGCCCACCCTGAATGATCTGCAGGGAAGATGCCAGAGGTATTTGTACCTTAACCTTCTCCCCCTTATTGGCATTTCCGAGTACTGCTCTCCTTTGGCTAAATCCGATAGGAAGCCAGAGGGCAAGAGAACAAGCTGATATAATCAGCATAGGTCAGTTTCCTGGGCAGAGTCGGATGGAAAGAAAGAGACTTAATCTTGAGACGTAAATGAAATACAGATAGCACATCATGTTTTTATTTGATATAAGAAAATAGTAATATTCTTACTCTTGAGGAATCCAAAGCCATTTGATAATGATCATTTTAAACTTACATGAATATGGCAAAACAAAATAAGGCTGAACACTAAAATTATATCAATCAGGGCTGGACAAATGTGATTTTTTTTTTTTAACATGAAGCACCTACTCTCCCTATCTTGCCCCCAACAATAAAAATAATGTCATTATACTAATATTTTAGAAGTGCTTTCACTATGCTATAAAACATTCCCAATTCAATCATTCAGTTTATCTTTTTTGAGCACTTTCTATGTGCCTAGAATTATATTAGGTGTTGAGACACAAAGATGAGTAAGCCTAAGTCCCTAGGTTTATATATCTCAGCGATATTTCTTATTCTTACCTTTAGATTTTCTATGTCACCACCCTCCATTCCTTGACAGTTGATGTATTTATATGTATACTAGTTTGCATGCTTCATTCTTATATTGTATTTTTTTCTTTGATTTTTAGTTGACACATAGTAATTGTATATATTTATGGGATGCAAAATGATATTTTGATACATGTATAAAATGTTTAATGGTCAAAGAATGGTGGTCATGCATCACCTCCAAGATTTATAATGCCTTTATGTTGAGCACATTCAAAATCATCTCTTCTATTTAGATTGCATTTTAATCTACTTCTTTTCCAAAGGGGATTCATATTGAGTACTCTCCTCTTAGCTGTTTCTGACAATTAGACTGAGTAACAGGGGAAACAAGTTTACAAGGTAGTCCAAAGATTCCAGGTAAAGCTGATTATGTCGTCTTTTGAGTCCAAAAGAAAAAAGAGGCACAAGTCCAGAATTTTTGCTGATCTGTCAGTATAAGCTTCTCTGAGCCTTCTCTTCTACCTGTTTTGCCTTTATTTCTCAGACCATGTTTACTGTTTATGGTCACTCTATTATTATCACCCTTTCTCTATGTTCGTTCTGATTATTTTCATTATAGTAATATCATTTTGTTATACATTTTATTAATATCGATCACTCCTGCATGTGGAATTTGTTCAGATACCTGTATATAGTGGTCTCCAGAAAAAGCAATATAAGCTGCAAGATAAGAGGGTATATCTAATGAGTTAGTAATTAGGTGGGAATTTTGGTTTTTACTAAAATTACTCCTGTAGACCTGTCTCTGTGTGCAGGGGTATATAAATAGTTAAGATTTAATCATAGTGCCAGCGGGACAGTTCTAGAAAAGAAAGTCCATCATTCTGCCTTTTGTAAAGCCTAGGATGTGAATTGGGAAGATGAGCTGTAAATCTTAGCATCTATAGTGATTTACCATTCTATTTATTACCCCTGCTGTTATGATTGACCACTGGCCATAGGAATCTTATTAAAATTCCAAACTAAATATGTATATTCATGCATATTACCCCCATCCCCTTCAATCTAAAACCTAGAGCAGCCACAGACAACCCCTCCAACTCATTCCTTATTTGTCCCCAAATTTATGCACAATGATATGCCAAATTAACTGGAAGATCCTAAGAATTACATCCCTGTTCATATCCTTATGAGTTTTCTCATGTTCTTTGCCTTAGCTAGAACGTCTTATTCTCTGCACCCAACTGCCTAGTGCCAACCTAAACTGTATGAATGAGTTAAAACTTTCCTTTGCTGAGAGAATCTATTCTATTTTCTAAACAAATTGGGATAGCTTCTCCCTTTAGTGTCCCCATTGGAATCTAAATGCATTTCTTCTTGCAGTAGTGTTTGTACATTTTGCTTTCTGCATGGGCATTTGTATCTCATTTACCATATCCTTTATATTATGATTTATACAACCTTATTCTTTTAGCCACACATCTTTTGATAGATGAGTAGTATCTTTTTATTTTTGTGACTCTCGTAAGACCGTGAAATTATTAGGAATTAAATAAATATTAGCTGAATAATTACATCTGCTAGAAAGTTTTCTGAAACCTCCAGAAAATATGGTGTTGTAAAAATTATTAATAATTCTGCCCTCCCATCACCATTCACAGATAAATTATGTGCATTGTTTATATATTCCCGTTATTTTATTGAAAAATTAGCTGAGGTAGGAAAAGCATGAATAATTTAGTTTCAGTTATTCTAGTGTATTCTGCCTTCCTAAGAAAGAAAATGCAAGAGAATGTAATAGAAACAAAGCAAACTTTGTATTGATTCTTACTTTTGTGTAAGTTTACTAACATGACTATTTTATAGAGTTTACTAATAAATCTAGTAAGAGAATAATTAAACAAAAATTTTCAGATCTTTTGTTCTAACTGTAAAAGTATAATTAAAGTCATAAATCAGTAGAGTTTTTTTTTTTTTTTTTTTTTTTTTTTTTTTTTTTTTTTTTTGCTATGAGATACCCTTATTTCCCCTGCCAGCACTTTCCAAAGCTTTCATACCTCTTGCTTCAATCAGTAACACTAGATTTTAAAGTTCATCGAACCTTAATTTCAGAAATATCTCCAATTTACTGTTAGGATATATAGTGATTGAAAAAATAAAACTATGTCTGTATTACCATAAGGTGCACAGTTCTTGAAGATAGAGTAATGAACCTACTTTTATGAGTGATTTTCCTGTAGTTGATTCTTAGAGAAATCACAATACTGTTGAGCTAAGAACAGGTAGATATAAGAAATGATGCATAACTGGAGATATGTATATCTCTATATGTCAGACTGTTTATATAACTTTGAATATATTAAACATTGTTGAAATTTACATTATTAATTCCCACAATATTGAAACCACATAATTAACTCAATAAAGCATGAGAAGTATATATAAATGATCTTAAAGAATAAAACAAAGACAAAAGTAAATGTATTTTTTATGCAACGTTGAAAATGGAAACATGGAAAGGGAAGTCACTGAGTGGGAGTAAATATTCAAAGGCTTGTTCAGAATAATGTGTACAAATACAACTAAAAACCAGTAAGAAACTACAAATCAATAAGAAAAGATAGAATTGGCAAGCAATTTAGTAATTGGTTAAAAAAACTTGAATAGGCAGTTTACAGAAGAGAACATTCAAATGGGTCATAAGTATACACAAAATGTTAAACTTTATTATGTGTTTAGGAAATACAATTTAAAATCACAGTAAAGTAAAACTACAGTGTTTCATACATCTAACCTTCCATGTGTATTGAATTACTGATGTACATATAAGTAAAACTAATTCACGTATACTGTTAAAATGTGGATTTTTCAATATGTCAAAATTATACCTCAAAATATAAAGAAAAATGCAGACACAAGGAGTTAGATCACTGGAGAAACAAAAATGAACTGTGGCTCTGGGAATCTCATTTTAAGAAGTTTTTCACTAATCTATGAGAGATGATATCTATCTATCTATCTATCTATGTATATATATTAAACCTTACTTTCTCTCATATGTTCTTCTGTGCTTTGTATTTTTCAAAAATCTTCCTTTCAAAGTGAGATAAATGTGTGGGTACAGGTTAGGCACAGAATATAAAAAAGCAGAATGACCATTTAGCAGCAGATGCCCTTGAAGGAGGAAGTTAGGAAAATAGGAAGGAAGGAGGAAGACAGGGAAAAAATAAGAGAGAAGAAGAAAAGGAGCTAGGAAGGGATGCAAGAGTAACAGAATAGACAATTTAATTAGTTCTTTCTACTTTGAAAAATCTATTTTAATGACGTATTTGGGTTGGGATTCAACCATCTGTAATAAATACAGCTTGGATACAAAATCCAATATAGTTATAATATATTTGTAATTTTATATTCTAAGTAATTGGTTCCTATTTAGATATTAATATATCAACTATATCATATCCATATTAATTCTAAGATTGATTTGTTAATGTATAATTTTGAGATTTAAAATTTATCAGTATTTCATTAAAGAAAAATAGATTAAACTGCTTTAATGCCTAAAGTCTTTGTAGTTTATTTTCAAAAATATAGTTGAAAAAACAACCACAAATTTAGGTACATTTTAAGCATTATTACACAAATAAAATAAAAAGCAATGTTTGACAGTGTTTAAACAGTTAAAACATTACCTGAAGTAGCACATTCTATATTTATATTCATGTACTTCCTGATAATTTATGATTACTCAGATACTAAAGCAACAACCAATAACAAATTGGTCCACAGAATAGCCCTAACTTAGACACCACTGAGTTTACCTTCTATGGTGGCTATAAAAGACCAAAACAACAACCACAGAAACAACCAGAAATCAAGACCCAAAATATACACAGGCAAACCAGCGTTGTGCCACGCAAACACACTATTAGGCATTCACTGTGACTGAAGTTTACTTTAAAATGTAATGAGTATCATCAACTATTATCCACATTAAAAAATTATACCTAACTATGTAACTGTTTTATGAGATTGCAGGATGCTCATATTGAGGTTGTCTTTCTTTCAAATTGTCCCAATTATCCTCAGTCTTTCATCAGTATTATACTATCTGCTCCAACTGGCTAGTCTTTCTTTTCCTCTATCTTCTTGCTGTAAAATTAATGAAAAACATGTCTTTTCCAAATCAACCTAAAGGGCCATCAAGGGAAGACTGGATAAAGAATATGTGGTACAGATACACCATGGAATACCATACAGCCATAAAAACAAAAGAGATCACGTCCTTGGCAGGGACATTGGTGGAGCTAGAAGCTATTATCCTCAAAAGTTAACACAGAAACAGAAAATCAAACACCACCTTCTCACTTATAAGTGGGAGCTGGACAACGAGAACACATGGGTACAGGGAGGGAGACAACACACATTGGGGTCTGTTGGAAAGGTGGAGCCAGGGGAGGTAGAGCATCAGGATAAATAGCTAATGCAAGCTGGGCTTAGTACTTAGGTGATGGGTTGATAGGTGCAGCAAAACAACATGGCACATGTTTAGCTATGGAACAAACCCAGACATCCTGTGCATATACACTGGCAGGTAAAATAAAATTATGCAACAACAAAACATGTCTTCTCTGTGTTTCAGAATACAGATACACTTTGACTAGCAATGGGGTTACATCTAGATAAACATCACAAATTGAAAATATTCTAAGCCAAAAGTGCAATTAGCACACCTAACCTACCAAACATCATCGCTTGGTCCCTAGAGTACTTTAAACGTGCTTGGAAGACTTACATTTGTCTCCATTTGGGCGAAATCACCTGTAGACTCATCTCATGATCCCCTGGCTGACTGGAGGCTGTGGTTCACTGCTGCTGCCCAACATCACGACGGAGTATCATGCTGCATTACACTAGCCCAAGAAAAGATAAAAAAGCAACACTGGAAGCAAAATTTTTACTGAATGCATATTGCTTTTGTACCATGATTAAGTTAAAAAAATCTTTGCTATGTCAGGGACAATCTGTCTATTGTATTCCACTGGTGTGAGTGCCATCCTTCCAGACACTATTTGTATTATTTCATGGTAGCTTATATTGTTTATTATGGGAAGTTGACTGTTCAGAGATTTCTGACGATATTCTCCTTTAACTTCACTCTCCCAACTTGTTTTTACATTTGAATCTATTATGATTGCAACTGCTTAAAGCCTCTCAACCCTTCAAACTGTCATCTTTCAAGTCTCACAAAATGTTTCTTTTTCTGGAACGATTAAACTACTGCCCATTTCAGGTGACTTATTTGACCCAAGCTCTTCCTATATCATCAGTACAAAGCTGATTTGTCAATTTTTCTGAGGGGTTCTGTCACTTCTACTTAACCTACTTTATCCATCTTGATTTGAATTAGACTTAACATATGAACACCTCTACTGGATTCTTCTATCCTCAGGGAAATATCTTTAGTTTTACAAAGTTTCTGGGCTTTTTGTTTTCTTTTTTCTTCCACATATCTGGTAATAAATTCCAACTCATGCACCACGGTGCCAATTTGCTAGTACAGAAACTTGGCCATTATTATTCCGCACCTACCTCATTTTAATACTTCTGCAGCTGCAAAAGTTTATCTCCTTTACCAGAATTAGGTTCACATGAAGGCAGAAACTCTGTATTACTGTCTTTTTATTCTAATGTTGAGAATAACACTTTGTGTAGCACTGTAAATTGAGACAGTAAGACACTGGCCATAATGAAACTTCATCATGTGTAATGACGGCAAAGACTACCTGTGGTCTCCATGATTACTGCAAAATAGAATGTTACTAAAAGTAATGGAGGCGGGGCATGGTGGCTCATGCCTGTAATTCCAGCACTTTGGGAGGCCAAGGCAGATGGATCATTTGAAGTCAGGAGTATGAGATCAGCCCAGCCAACATGGCAAAAACCCATCTCTCCTAAAAATACAAAAATTAGCTGGGCATGTTGGCACATGCCTGTAGTCACAGATACCTGGGAGACTGAGGCAGGAGAATCCAATTGAAACCCAGGAACTGGAGGTTACAGTTAGCCTAGATCATGCCACTGCACTCTAGCCTGGGTGACAGAGCAAGACTCCATCTCCAAGTAAATAAATAAATGAAATAAAAAATAAAAAAAACAATAGAAAAGGGACTGAAAATTAGTTTCATATGGTAATCTAATTCTTCTTGGAACAGGCATGAATTTCTGTATATCCTGGTTAATTTTGTTGAAAATTCTAAATACTTTGATTAAGTGATGCTGCACAAGTAAGCCTATGCAATATTGTTAGGTAAAACAGAAATACTACAAAAAAAATGGATTCAGGAGACTCCCAGTTTCCAGTCTGACAAGTAAAAGCTTGGAAGTTGTTGCTTCTATGCTCAAAATAAGAAAAAAAAAAAAAAGCTGAATCTGAAAATCAACAACTTTCTCAGACCCATAAGAGAACTGAGGTCACAAAGCAAGCTGCTGTCCCCAAAATTGTAGGGGCAAGCAGTATAGAGAGAATCACAGTTAACTAAGAGCAGAAGCCCAGCGGTAGAGCCTGTGCTCATAGAAACACAGAGTTATGATTGACAAATTGAAGGAAGCTCAGTGTGGATGATCTCAAAAATCACTAAGATTCAGTCACGGGAAATGGGGCAAGTGGCACACTTTTATAAGGTTTACCTTGAAATCTACCAGGTTCTCAGAGAGAGGATTTGGAAAAACAAAATCTCTTCATGCCTCTAGCATGGGGAGGTTAGTAGTCATTGACATTCTATTCCCAATAACAAAAGCCTGCTTTCAAGAAAAATTACATTTAAAAAAGCAAAGCTTCTCAGTTTTGATATTTATGCGAGGAGAATTTCCTGTAAAACGTTGGGAGGTATATCTTGCTTATTTTAAAATGTGAGAAGAAATGTAGTTCAAGAGAAGAACTGTTAAGCAAATGAGAATCAGAACTTAATTATTAGGGAAATTAGCCATTCAGATTGCAAAAGATGTTGTAATTAGTATAATTACAGTCAGAAAAACAAGTTTTGGAGAGAACTTGAGATAACTTTTCGCTAATGTTTCAGAGAATAAAAAACAGAGTATTCAGTCCCATAAAGGTCTCTTTGAAGAGATTAACCATATGTCTTAGAGATTGTCATCTAAGCAGAAACCAGGATTAGAGATTTGTGTAATAAAGTGAATCTTGATATACCCCAGTGACTACCAACATGCTTGAGAATGTTATACAAAGATACTGCCAGGTTTGAATTGAAAGCAACAGAGGGAGTATGAAAATTAAAAAATAATTAAAAAAAAAAACTGTTGGGTCCCTAAAATTCCATAGGTTAGAAAGCATCTAATAACACGACTCACACGCAAAAACATGCTACCTTTTATGAGAATGGATCTATGGTCCCCAAAGGATCAGTCCCAGGCCTTAAAACCAAATAGAGTGTGTCAAGGCAAATTTTGAATTTACATTAAACAGGTGACTTCATTTGTTTTGTTCCATTTTCTCCCTTTTGGAGCAGAAATGTGCATAACTGTTATTCTAGGTTTGTTCCACCACTATTTTCAAAATCTGTAAGTTGTTTTGTTTCACAAATCCCCAAAGCCTCACTCATACTTAATTTAGATGATATAGATAATGAGTTTGGGAACTGTTGCCTTGACGGACTTGTTTTACACTAAGTTGGTGAAGAATTTCAGGGACCTTGGGTTGAGGTAAATACATTTTGCATGTAAAGAAGATACTGATCTTTGGGAACTGAGGATACACTGTAGTCCACAGACCCCCAAAGATGTTCATGTTCTAATTTTTTGAACTTGTGAACATGTTACCTTCCTTGGAAAAGGAACATTAGGCTTGCAAATAGAATTAAAGTTGCTCACAGCTGGCCTAAAAATGAGGAGACAATTCCTAGATTACCCAGCTGGACCTAATGTAACCACAAGTGCACTTAAAAGTTAAAGACAGGGGTGGAAAAGTTCAGAATTAGGAACTGTGATTATGAAAGTGTAAATTAAAAACTCAAATTTTGAAAATATTTTAAAGAGGTTTATTGTGAGCCAATATGAGTGACCACAGCCCAGATAAAAGCACAAACCCAAGAAGCCTTGAATAAGTGGTCCTGAGATAGTTATGGTGCAATTTGGTTTTATATATTTTAGGGAGACAGCAATTGTAGGTTAAATTATAAATCAGTACATGGAAGATGTGGATTGATTCAGCCCCATGAGGTGGGTTACCTTGAAGCAAGAGTTCACGGGTTGTAGGTGGATTCACAGATTCTTTAATTTGCAATTGGTTGAAAGTGTTAAGCTTTGTGTAGACTTGAAGTAAGTACAAAGGAATGCTTATGTTAAAACAAGGGGTCTGCTATCTGTCATGTAATGTACCGGAGTCTGGTTGGAAAATAATCACATTATACCGAGTTAATTTAAAAAATCTGCTTAGGGAGATTTTATGGTTTTGAGGACGTGACTTAATCCTTGCTTAGGATGGCTCCAGGTCTCATATATAATATAGTTTCTTACTACCACTATCTATTCTGCCGGTCTTATGATCTCTAGGTAACTTTAATGCTGGTCAGTTATGCCCAAACTCCAAAAAGGAGTGGGTGTAACAAGACAAGTCCTAACTTCCTCCAGTCATGGCTGGATATATAGTTTTTAAGGTTTTCTGGAGTCCCTTTGGCCAAGACGGGGGCTTAAGATTTTACTTTTAATTGACAAGAGTGAGATCAGAGTGATGACATAGGAGATGGACTCTACATTCCTTTATTAACTTTGAAGATGGAGAAAGAGAGACATGACCCATGAAATACAGGAAGCTTCTAGTACTTCAAAATGTGTGAAAAAGTATCTCACCTAGAGCTAGAAAGAAACACAGCCCTGTTATGCTGTTGAATTCATCCTGGTGTGACCTGTGTCATACTTTTGACTTAAGAACTGTAAGATAACATGTTTGCATTTTTTTAAGCTGAATTTGATGTAATTTAAATTTGAGGTTAAGCTGGGCTGTTTATATAATTATGCAAAGATATAATTATGTTTAAATTATAACATTTTATATAATTATAACTTTAAATAATATAATTTATATATAATCTTCTTGTATAGTTGACCCTTTCTTATCCCTGATAATATCCTTTGCTCTGAAGCATATCTTGTCTGAGATTAATTTGGTTAGTCCAGGTTTCTGCTGATTAGAGTTAGGATGGCACATCTTTCTCAATCTTTTTTAACATAGCTGATTCTTTAGAGTCTTATTTTGTTTTCCTTTTTGAGGACAAGAGATGTTGGGTCTTGTTTTTCCATTATAAGATTATCTTGCTTTTACTTGCTGTGTTTAGATTAAATACATGGAAAGTGATAACAACAGTTAGATTAATATCTTCCATGTGTGTAACTGTTTTCCATTTGTTGCATTTGTTCTTGGTTTCTTATCTCCTTTTTCACAGCCTTCTCAGATACTGAGCATTTTAATATGGTTCTATTTTACCTTCTTTACCAAATATACTTCTTTTTAAAATAATTGCAGTGGGGGACTTCTGTGGATCACAGTTAACAGGAGGCAAGGCTAGATTGCAGTTCCAGATAGAGCAGCATGCAGAGGCTTGCATTGTGAATTTTAGCTCCAGATTGACTGCAAGAACAAACCAGCAAACCTGAGAGGACCCACAGACCCTCTGAAGGAAGTACACTGCTCTTGCAGGACCTGGGAGACACCCCAAGTATTGTGACTGCCCCAAATGCAGAAGTGGGAAAGGGAGACCCTTCTTTACTGAACATGAACACACACCCCCACTGAAGAAGCTAAATGTCTGTTTGCAGGAGACGTTCCCAACTTTACCTGGAGCTGAGTCAAGATGGAGAGCCAAGCTGAGCAAAATGCAGGGGTGGAGGAGGCAGCAGGGAGGCCCTGGGCGCTTGCTGAATCCCCAGGCAGCCATTCCTGCCTGGCACCACAGGGATCAATCAGGAGGAGGCCAGAGGAGCAGGGGATAAAACCCCACTGAGGAGGACTTTCCTAACTGAACTTTGTAACAACTTTGTAACAGTTTGAGCAGGTGAGAAGTCTCCTGGCCAGAACTCAGGTGAGGTTGTGAATCCAGCTTGCAGACTTCACAGGTGGGGGAAGAACTAAAGCCCTTTTCTTTCCCAGCTGGGAGGCGGAAAGCCTCAGTTAAGTTTTCAAGCCCACCCTCTGCCTGGAAACAGATTCCAGGCTTTGGTTTGTGTGGGAGCTGGGCGAGGCCTGTGACTCCCAGTTTTCCCCACTTCTATGACAAAACAAGGCTCATCAACACCCCTCAAAAATCACAGTAGTTCGCCAGCAATGGATCCAAACCAAGGAGAAATCCCTGACTTAACTGAAAAATAATTCAGGAGGTTAGTGATTAAGCTAATTAGAGAGGGACCAGAGAAAGGCAAAGACCAGTACAAGGAAATTAAAAAAAAAAAAAAAATACAAGAAGTGAAGGGAGAAAAATTTAATGAAATAGATAGCTGAAAGAAAAAACAAACAAAAATTCAGTAAACTTAGGACACACTTTTAGAAACGTGAAATGCTCTGGAAAGTCTCAGCAATAGAATGGAACAAGTAGAAGACAGAAATTCAGAGCTAAAATACAACGTCTTTGAACTAACCCTATCAAAGACAAAGAAAAAAAAAAGAATAAGAAAATATGAACAAAGCCTCCAAGAAGTTTGGGGTTATGTTAAATGATCAAAACTAAGAATAATTGATGTTCCTGAGGAAGAAGACAATTCTAAAAGCTTGGAAAACACATTTGGGGGAATAATTGAGGAAAACTTCCTCAGCCTCATGAGACACCTAAACATGCAAATAAAAGAAGCACAAAGAACACCTGGGAAATTCATAACAAAAAAATCTTCACCTAGTCCTATTGTATTCAGGTTATCCTAAGCATATGTGCACCTAACATTGGGGCTCCCAAGTTTATAAAAATAATTAATAATAGACCTAAGATATGAGATAGACAGCAACACAGTAATAGTGGGGGGCTTCAATACTCCACTGACAGCACTAGGCAAATAATCAAGACAGAAAGTTAAGGAAGAAATAATGGATTTAAACTATGTCTCGGAACAAATGGACTTAACAGATATATACAGAACGCTGTATCCAACCACAGAATACACATTGTATTCAACAGCCCATGTAGCTTTCTCCAAGGTAGACCATATAATAGGCCACGAAATGAGCCTCAACACATTTTAAAAAGTTGAAATTATATCAAGCATTCTCTCAGACCACAATGGAATAAAACTGGAAATCAACTCCAAACGGAACCCTCAAAACCATGAAAACACATGGAAATTAAATAACCCACTCTTGAATAAGCATTGGGTTAAAAATAAAATCAAGATGGAAATTAAAAACTTACTTGAACTGAATGACAATAATAACACAACTTATCAAAACCTCTGAGATACAGCCAAGGCAGTGTTAAGGTGAAAGTTCATAGCCCTAAATGCCTACATGAAAAAGTGTGAAACAGCACGAAAAGACAATCAAAGGTTATGCCTCAAGGAAACAGAGAAACAACAGAAACCCAATCCAAACCCAGCAGGAGAAAGAACATAACCAAGATCAGAGCAGAACTAAACAAAATTGAAACAAACAAACAAAAAACACTACAAAAGGTAAATGAAACAAAAAACTGTTTTTTAAAGGATAAATACGATTGATAACATGGGGAGAAATGCCAGATATAGGTGATGGGGAAGAAAACAGCAAACCACATTGCCATGTATGTACCTATGCAACAATCTTGCATGCTCTTCACATGTACCCCAAAACCTAAAATACAATATATATATATATATATATATATATATATATATATATATATAAAATACAAATTTTAAAAATAAAAAATATGTATATATAAAATTTTAAAACTAAAAAAGATTGATAAACCATTAGCAAGATTAACCAATAAAAGAAGAGAGAAAATCCAAATAACTTTACTGAGAAATGAAAAAGGAGATATTACAACTGACACCAGTGAAATATGAAAGATCATTCAAGGCTGCTATGAACATCTTTATGCACATAAACTGGAAAACCTAGAAGAGACGGATAAATTCCTGGAAAAATACAACACTTCTAGCTTAAATCAGGAAAAAAGAAATACCCTGAACAGACCAATAAGAAGCAGCAAGATTGAAATGGTAATCAAAAAATTATTAACAAAAAAATCCAAGACCAGACGGATTCACAGCAGAATTCTACCAGACATTCAAAGAATAATTGGTACCAATCTTTTTGACATTATTCCGCAAGATGGAGTAAGAAGAAACTCTCCCTAATTCATTCCATGAAGCCAGCATCACCCTACTACCCAAACCAGGAAATGACACAACCAAAAAAGAAAACTACAGAGTGATATCCTGGATGAACATGGATGCTAAAATCCTGAACAAAATACTAGCTAACTGAATCCAACAACATATCAGAAAGATAATCCACCATGATCAAGTGGGTTGCATACCAGGGATGCAGGGATGGTTTAACATGCACAAGTCAATAAAGGTGATTCACCACCACATCAACAGAATTAAAAACAAAAACCACATGATCATCTCAATAGATGCAGAAGGATTCAACAAAATCCAGCATCCATTTATAATTAAAACCCTCAGCAAAATTGGCATACAAGATACATACCTTAATGTAATAAAAGCCACCTATGACAAACTTAAAGCAAACATAATACTGAATGGGGAAAAGTTGAAAGCATTTACCCTGAGAACGGGAATAAGACAAGGATGCCCACTCTCACTTCCTCTTCAACACAGTATAGGAAGTCTTAGCCAAAGCAATCTGATAAAAGAAAGAGGTAAGAGACATTCAAATCAGTAAAGAAAAAGTCAAACTGTCTCTGTTTGCTGACAATATGACTGTTTATCTTGAAAACCCTAAGGAGTCCTCCAGAAAGCTCCCACTACTGATAAAAGAATTCAGCAAAGTCTCCGGATACAAGATGAATGCTCACAAATCAGTAGTTTTTCTATATACCAGCAGTGACCAAGTGAAGAATCACATTAAAAACTCAAAAAAATAAAATAAAATACTTAGGAATATATCTAACAAAGGCGTCAAAAGACCTTTACAGGGAGAACTGCAAAACACTGCTAAAAGGAATCATAGATGACACAAACAAATGGAAACACATCCCATACTCATGGATAGGTAGAGTCAATATTGTGAAAATGACCATACTGCCAAAAGCAATCTGTAAATTCAATGCAATCCCCATCAAATACCACCATCATTCTTCACAGAGTTGGAAAAATCAATTCTAAAATTCATATGGAATCAAAAAAGAGCCTGCATAGCCAAAGCAAGACTAAGCAAAAAGAACAAATTGGGAGGCATAACACTACCTGATTTCAAATTATACTATGAGGCCATGGTTACCCAACAGTGTGGTACGGGTATAAAATTAGGCGCATAGACCAATGGAACAGAATAGAGTACCCAGAAATAAGCCCAAATCCTTAGAGACAACAGATCTTTGGCAAAGCAAACAAAAATGTAAAGTGGGGAAAGGATGCCCTTTTCAACAAATGGTGCGGGGATAATTGGCTAGCCACATGTAGGAGCATGGAACTGCATCCTCAGCTCTCACCTTATACAAAATCAACTCAAGATGGATTAAGAACTTAAACCTAAGACCTGAAACTATGCAACAGGCGTCCCCAAACTATGGCCTGCAGGCCACATGCGGCCCCCTGAGGCTATTTATCCGGCCCCCTACCGCACTTCAGGAAGGGACACCTCTTTTACTGGTGGTCAGTGAGAGGAGCACAGTATGTGGCAGCCCTCCAATGGTCTGAGGGACAGTGAACTGGCCCCCTGTATAAAAAGTTTGGGGACACCTGACTTAGAAGCTTAGAGGCTTTCTAATGTCTACCCAGAGGAAAAGAAATCATTATTCAAAAATGATACTTGCACACACATGTTGATAGCAGCACAGTTCACAATAACAAAATTGTGGAACCAGCCCTAATGCCCATCAATCAACAAGTGGATAAAGAAACTTTGGACATATATATGATGGAACACAATTAAGTTATAAAAAGGAATGAATTAACAGCATTTGCAATGACCTGAATGAGATTAGAGACTATTTTTCTAAGTGAAGTAACTCAGGAATGGAAAATCAAACATTTTATGTTCTCATTGATATGTGGGAGCTAAGCTATGAGGACACAAATGCATAAGATTGATACAACGGACTTTGGGGACTTGGGGTAATGAGTGGGAGTTAGGCATAGGAAAAAAGACAACATACACAGTACTGTATACATTGCTTGGATGATGGGTACACCAGAGCCTCACAAATCTCCACTAAAATACTTACTCATGTAACCAAGTACCCCAATAACTTATGGAAAAATAAAATAAAATATTGTTGTGGTTACTTTCAAGGTTACATGACACAATTATACCTATTTAAAGTTCACCTTCAAATATCACTACATAGCTTCACATGAAATGCAGGTATATTATAACCGAATGTTTATTACAAATTTCTAGTACTTATCCATTGTTCTACAATTACAACATTGTTCTTATTATTGCTTTACATAAAATGTAAACTAGGTCAGTTATGATTAAGAAAAATAAAATATTTTATATTCATTTATTAATTCTCTGCCATCCTTTTTTTATTACGTAGATCTAGGTTTTGATCTACATAATTTTTCATCTGCCTGAACAAATTACTTCAACATTTTTTTCAAAGATCTGTTGGCAATGATTTCCCTTGCTTTTTTTTTTTAAATATCAGAGAATGTCTGATATGGTTTGACTGTGTCCCCACCCAAATCTCATCTTGAATTGTAGCTCCCATTATCCCCACAGGTCATGGAAGGGACACAGTGGGAGTAACTGAATTATGACTGTGTTTCTTTCTTGTGCTGTTCTTGTGATAGTGAATAAGTCTCATGAGATCTGATGATTTTGTAAAGGGCAGTTCCCCTGCACATACTGTCATGCCTGCATCACATAAGATGTGCCTTTGTTCCTCCTTTGCCTTTCACCATGATTGTGAGGCATCCATAGACATGTGGAACTGAGTCCACTAAATTTCTTTTTCTTTAAAAATTACCCAGTCTCAGGTATTTCTTCGTAGCACTATGAAAATGGACCAATACAGTAAATTGGTATGGAGAGTGGGCCACTGCTATTAAGATAACTGAAAATATGGAAGCGACTTTAGAATTGGTTAACAGGCAGAGGTTGGAACAGTTTGGAGGGCTCAGAAGAAAAGAGGAAAATGTGGGAAAGTTTGGAACTTCCTAGAGACTTGGCGGGCTCAGAAGACAGGAAGATTTGGGAAAGTGTGTAACTTCCTAGAGACTTGATGAATGTTTTTCACCAAAATGCTGATAGTAACATGGACAATATAGTCCAGGCTGAGGTGGTCTCAAATGGAGATGAGGAACTTTTTGGGAACTGGGGTAAAGGTCATTCTTCTTATGCAAAGATACTGGTGGCATTTTGCTTCTGACCTAGAGACCTGTGGAAGTACAAACATGAGAGAGATGATTTAGGGTATCTAGTGAAAGAAATTTCTAACTGTCAAAGTTTTCAAGAAGGGGCAGAGCATAAAAGTTTGAAACATTTGCAACCTGACATGTGGTATAAAAGAAAAAACCATTTTCTAGGAAGAAATTCAAGCCTGCTGCAGAAATTTGCATAAGTAATGAGGAGCCCAGTGTTAATCACCAAGACAAGCAGGGAAAGGTCTCCAGTACTTCGTGGAAGCCCTTCCTATCTCCCATCACATGCCTAGGAGGGAGAAATGGTTTTGTGGGCCAGGGCCAGGATCCCCCTGCTGTGTGCAGCCTAGGAACATGGTGCCTTGCATCCCAGCCACTCCAGCCATGGCTAAAAAGGGCCAAGGTAGAGTGATGGCTGTGGCTTCTGAGGGTGAAAGCCCGTGAAACATTAGAATAATCCATGTGGTGTTGAACCTGCAGGTGCATAGAAGTCAAAAGTTGAGGTTAGGGAACCTCTGCCTAGATTTCAGAGGATGTATGGAAATGCCTGGATGTCCAGACAGCTGTTTGCTGCAAGGTCATGGAGAACTTCTGCTAGGTCAGTGCAGAGGGGCAATATCAGGTGGGTGACCCTACACAGAGTTCCCACTGGGGCACTGCTTAGTGGAACTGTGAGAAAAGGATCACCATCCTCCAGACCCCAGAAAGGTAGATCCACCAACCAGCTTGCACTGTACACCTGGAGAAGCCACACTCAACACCAGTCCATGAAAGCAGCCAGGAAGGAGGCTGTACCCTGCAAAGCCACAGGGGCACACCTGCGTTAAGACCATGGAAACCTACCTCTTGCATCAGCATAACCTAGATATGTGATATGAAGTCAAAAGAGCTCATTTTGGAACCTTAATGACTGTCCTGTAGGATTTTGGGCTTGCATGGGGCCTATAGCCCCTTTGTTTTGGTCAGTTTCTCCCATTTGGAACAGGTGTATTTACCCAATGACTGTACCTTCCTTCTATCTAGGAATTAACTAACTTGCTTTTGATTTTACACGCTCATAGGCGAAAGGAACTTGCCTTGTCTCAGATGAAACTGTGGTTTGTGGACTTTTGAGTTAATGCTGAAATTAGTTAAGACTTTGGGGGCCTGTTGGAAAGGCATGATTCATTTTGAAATGTGAGGACATAAGATTTGGGAGGGGCCAGAAGGGGAATATATATGGTTTGGCTCTGTATCCTCACCCAAATCTCATCTTGAATTGTAACTTGCATAATCCCCATGTGTCGTGGAAGGGCTGTGATGGGAGGTAATTGAATCATGGGAGCAGGTTTTCCTGTGCTGTTCTGATGATAGTGAATAAGTCTCACGATATATGATGGTTGTATAAAGGGCAGTTCCCCTGCATGGACTATCTTGCCTGCTGCCATGTAAGACGTGTCCTTGCTCCTTCTTTACCTTCTGCTATGATTGTGAAGCCTCCCTAGATATATGGAACTGTGAGTCCATTAAACTCTCTTTTTTTGTAAATAACCCAGTCTCAGGTATTTTTACATAGCAGTATGAAAATTGACTAATACAAGGTCTTCATTTCTCCCTTTTCTGGCTATGCAATTGTCATTTGGTGTTTGCTTTTTTAAAAAATTTATACATCAAATATTTCACTCCTCTATTTTCTAGTGTGCATGGTTTTGGATAAGAAGTCCACTACAATTCTTATCCTTGCTCCCACCTCACCAAACATGGACTTTTTGCAAAACTGCTTTTTTGTTTTTAGTTTTCTACGTTTAACTATGTGTCTAAAGTATAAAGATTTTAATATTTATACTGCTTGGTGTTCTCTGAGCATCCTAGTTGTGTGGTTTTGTGTCTGTCATTAGTTATGGAACATTCTTGGCCATATTGCATCAAATATTTCTTCTGGTCTGTATTCTTTTTCTGGTCTTCCACTTATGTGTACATGACACATTTAGAAATTGTCCCACAGTTCTTGGTTCTTTTTCTTTTTAAATTTCCATTCTTTTTTCTCTTTGCATTTTAGTTTGTAAAGCTTCTACTTACTTATCTTCAAAGCTTCCAATTTCACTATTTCTTTTTTCAGCCAAGCCTAGTCTAGTATTGAGCCCATCCATCAGAAATATTCTTCATTTCTGCTAAAGTACATTTGTTTTCTAATAAAGTAATCTCTGCTTATCTTCAGTTTCACTGGCTATGGCTTCAGTTACCCTCAGCCAATTGAGGTCCGGAAAATATCCATGGCTCAGCATAAAACAAAGATCTAGGGACACCCGAAGCAGATCATGATTCACCTTCTGATATATCCCCAGAAGGTCAATAGCACGCTAATGCCATGTCACAGTGCCTACATCATTCACCTCACTTTATCTCATTACATAGGAATTCTACCATTACACATCATCATCTATAATAAGAGTCAGTAGGGTACAATATGTAGAGAGAGAGAATGCATGTGTATGTGAGATAAAGACCACATTCACGTAATTTTTATTAGAGTATATTATTAAAATTATTCTATTTTATTATCATTGTTAATCTATCACTGTGCCTAATTTATAAGTTAGACTTTATTATAGGTATGTACGTATATGAAAAGACATAGTATATATATATATATATATATATATATATATATATATATATATATATAATGCTATCTGCAGTTTCAGGCATTCACTGGGAGTCTTGAGAACGTATCTCCAGATAATAAGGGTATTAAATAGAATTTATTGGCCATTGGTTTGAACTGAGCGTCTGCACTAGGCCCAACTGGCCAAACCAGAATGGAGTTATTCATACTAATGTTATCAAGCTAAAGCTATGTTGTTTTTATGACCATCCCAGAAATCCTCCAACTGAGAAACAGCAACCAGACCCCAAAATAAGCTGTTTTAGCTTCTTCAATAAGGGTGTTCCCTCTCTTATAACCTTTATAAAGAATGTAACTTTGAAATGACCAATTAGCTTTTTGTTCTGCTTACTTCGGCAATTCTCTGTCTATAAAACCAAAATCCTCTGCCCAGCTCACTGGAATACTCATTATATTTTTAGAAATGAGATGTCTGATTCTAGAATTGCAAATGAAAGCCGATTAAAATCTGTAATTACATTTGTTATAATTTTGTCTTTTCACACAGGGGGAAATATTATATTTCTTTTGCATTTTTTCTTGTAGTTTCTATCTACTTATATTACTCATTTGTTCTTGCATGGGGTCTACGTTTTCAATTAGAATCCTTAACATAGTAATCAGAATTTTAAATTTCCTACCCAATAATTCCAATATCTGTGTCATATATGACTCTGGTTCTAATTATTGTCTGTTCAGACTTTGTTTTCTCTTGGTTTTTGTCATGTCTTGTAACTTGTTTTGAAGACCAAATATATTGTGTAATTTCATAGTAAGTGAGGTAAATAGACCTAGTGTGAGCATTTTTGTTACCTGGCTAAGAGTTATACTGTGTTTAATTTTTTGTAGCTGTAGGTACCAGTGGATTCAAATTTCTCTGGAGTTATTGTTTTTTGTCTCTTCTCTGTGGATTTGGAGCATCCCTAAAAACTTCTTTTTAGAGAGTGTATGTGTCTTGAAACTTTTTCCATTGCCATCTACTGTTATTGTATTGGAACCCTATTGGTATGGTAATAAATTGTGGGAGAGACAAACTCCTTAATCTTCTAAACATATCTCAGTCTTTTAGTCTGTGTCTTTGGGCTGTGGCCTTCATAACAGTTTCTTCAGCCTTCCTCTTTCATTAGGTGAGACAGGGAGAGGAGAGGGGGCTGGAGTCAGAGAAATACCCTGCCCTCTGCTGGGATAAGGCTCTAGAAAAAAAATCTTTTTCCTGGCCAGTAGGTTTTGTTATGAAAAATCTTTTGTAATGATTACCCTTTCCCTCTCCCTGCCTAAGAAAGAAGGGTAGTCTTGGGTCTTTAACATGAGAACCAGGTCATATTCCTGGAGTTAAGAACACAAGAATGAGCCAGGCATGGTTGTTCACACCTGTAATCCCAGCACTTTGGGAGGCTGAACCGGGCAGATCACCTGAGGTCAGGAGTTTGAGACCAGCCTGGCCAACATGGTGAAACCCTGTCTTTACTAAAAACACACAAAAAATTAGCTGGGCACGGTGGTGGGCACCTTTAATCCCAGCTACGTGGGAGACTGAGGCAGGAGAATAACTTGAACCCAGGAGGCAGAGGTTGCAATGAACTGAGATCATGCCTTTGCACTCCAGCCTGGGCAACAAGAGTGAAACTCTGTCCCCTAGCCCCCCCAAAAAGAATACAAGAATGTTGGAGTGGAGGAGTCCTAAGATTTCAGCCTGTAAGACACTTTTCAAAAGACATATATGAGGCCAACAAACATATGAAAAAATGCTCATCATCACTGGTCATTAGAGAAGTGTAAATCAAAACCACATTGAGATACCATCTCACACCAGTTAGAATGGCGATCATTCAAAAATCTGGAAACAACAGATACTGGAGAGAATGTGGAGAAATAGGAATGATTTTACACAGTTGGTGGGAGTGTAAATTAATTCAACCATTGTAGAGGACAGTGTTGCAATTCCTCAAGGATCTAGAAATAGAAATTCCATTTGACCCAGCAATCTCATTACTGGGTATATACCCAAAGAATTATAAATCATTCTATTATAAAGACACATGCACACATATGTTCACTGCGGCACTGTTTACAATAGCAAAGACCTGGAACCAACCCAAATGTCCATCCATAATAGACTGGACAAGGAAAATGTGGCACATATATACCATGGAATACTACGCAGCCATAAAAAAGATAGGTTTGTAGGGACATGGATGAACCTGGAAACCGTCATTCTCGGCAAACTGACACAAGAACAGAAAATCAAACACTGCATGTTCTCACTCATAGGAAGGTGTTGAACAACGAGAACACATGGACACAGGGAGGGGAGTATCATACACTGGGGTCTTATTGTTGGGGGCTTGGGAGGGACCACAGAAGGTGGGGAGGTTGGGGAGGAATAACATGGGGAGAAATGCCAGATATAGGTGACAGAGGGATGGAGGCAGCAAACCACATTGTCATGTATGTACCTATGCAACAATCCTGCATGATCTACACATGTACCCCAGAACCTAATGTACCATAAAAAAGAAACATATTCATGTTAGTCGACATTTGGTCTCTAGCAATTTGTCAAAATTACCATTTAAGTGTTCCTACTAGTTTATAGCTCCAGTGAATCCTGTTCAGGTAAACAGATCTTGGTTCCTGCATCCTTTGGATGCATCTGGCTCTCTGGATTCACGGTGGGAGTTTGTCACGAAACCTAAGTAAGTTCCCTAATGGGTCCAAGCAAGATCATTGACTTTTATTTTGTCCAGGTTTTTCTTGCTGTGTAAAAGAGAGTAACATTTTCTAAAGTCTGTATACTTCAAGTTTAAATCAGAAATCTTTTCTTTGATTTTTAACCTGCCTGGTTACTTTCGATATCTTCTTTACCTCAATTATTTATTAATCCAATTTTTAATTTCTTTAAACAATTTATATACAGTTATTTTACATTTTATAACTAAATATTTGGATAACTCGGTGTCTAAATACATTGTTTGCCGTTGTTAATATCAGTACTGATGTTAAAGTTGCTTCTTTTGGGAGGAAATCTGAGTTTTGATTCTCCTGAGTTTCATTAGGCATTCAAATCTGCAGCTGCTTCCAGTGAATAATCTTGACTTGAGGTTTTTTCCTGGCCTAAAGGGAACTAAATATTCTGTCACCTGAACCGTGTGAAAGCAGGCTGTCGTTTCTTATGCTTGGGAAAGACTTATATTTTCATTTTCTTTTTAGAGCAAAATTACACGTTTTGTTTATGATTTTATTTTATTTTAGGCTCCACTTGCACTGAGATTATAGCCACTGCAAGGAGCCCCTTTCAGGTTCAGCTATTGACTTAGGCTATATATCTCTATAGATCTACATTCCCAGGACTCCTTTTTTTCCCAGTGTACCTTTGGTGTTTGAGTTTGGTTTATATTCTTGTTTTTGATCTTAGTTTATTTTGATGAATCCTTTAGGGATTTCTCTCAATTTTATGTTAGTTCACCAGCACATTTTCAATGTTTAACTTTTTTTTTGGTAAAAATCTTTATATTTTCCAGGAGATGTTCTTATTGTTTTGTCTATGCCCCTATGGAAACTGAGTTCCTCATTAATTCTTCAACTCTAATTGCCTTCTCTCTTCAGAATTACAATAAAAATGTCTTCCCAAGGTCACCAGGGAGAAGATAATAATTCCTTTGGCCACTCGACTTTTGTTTCTTTTTAAAAGCATTTTCTCATCTGTGATCTGCAGAGTTGACATTGCCCCTATTTTTGAAATGCATTTTTTTTTTTTTGGCTGCCTGGCTAATAACTTTTTCATTTATTCCAGGCAAGCTTCCTGATTGTCAGTATACTTCTTACTCAAAATAAAGAAAATGTGAAAAAAAGAAGGAAAGGAAGAAGAAATAGAGAGAAAGAGAAAAAATACGGAAGAAAAGGAAGGAAAGGAGAAATAGAAAGAAAGAGAGAAAAAGAAATAGATAAGGAAGGAAAGGAAGGAGGAAGGAAAGAAGGAAGGAAGTGCTGTAAAATTAGAAACTCTTATCCAATTTTGACCATCATCTAAAGCCATTATCTAAAGCCATTCCTTCTTTATAAAATACTACATGTCTTCTATATTCTATACAATTTCATTTCTTTCCACTTTCATTGCATATTTTGACAGTACCATGCAGTTTCAAAATAAATTTTTGTTCAATTTTTTCATATGTGTTATTCTTGAACCAAACACATATTAAAGACCCTGAAAGCTGGGCATATTAGTTCATTCTTGCCCTGCTAATAAAGACATAAATGAGACTCAGTAATTTGTGAAGAAAAGTGATTTAATTTACTCACAGTTCAGCATGGCTGAGGAGGCCTCAGGAAACTTACAATCATGGCTGAAAGGCAAGCAAACATATGGTGGCAGGAAGGAGAATTAGAGCCAAATGAACGGAGAGGACCTTTATAAAATCATCAGATCTGTTGAAAACTTACTCAATATTACAAGAAACAGCATGGGGAAACTGATCCCATGATTCAATTACTTCCCACTGGGTTCCTCCCACCACACATGGGGATTATAGAAACTACAGTTCAAGATGAGATTTGGGTAGGGACACAGCCAACCATATCACAGAGATTACTGGGTTCATAAACAATGTGTCTCTCAGCCACAAAACTTAGGAGAGTGCACACTTATGAAGCCATAATATTTATATTCTAAGTTAACTATTCCTGGCATATAATTCATACTGAAAAGTTTGTTAGACTTGATGATGACTTACTATTCTGCCCAGATAATCCTTAAAGGTGACACACATTCCTACTGCCAGTCCCCTAGTTTCTCTGACACCATCCATTGTTTTGTTCTCACTCCACACAACCCACCTGGATCCACTTGCTGTTCCTTGAACATACTGGGCATGCTTGCACCTCAAAGATTTTGGCAGTTGCTGAGTTCTTTACTTTCTATTTTTCTTTATATAAAAATGGCTTTCTTTCCTATCACTTTCTGGTGGAGACTTCTTAGACGGTATTCCCCATATCCTCAATTTTCACAATCATCCTGATTCCTTCACCACTCATTTCTCAGAAATGTGATATTTTGAAATAAATGAAATATTATCATTTTACTCGCTTACTGTTTTTTGAGTATTTTAGTTTATAGCCTTTTCTACGTTGAGGTCTCAGTCTTCTTCAAAAAGCTGATAAAAATTTAACCTTTCTCCCCTCGAAATGCAAATAAATCGCTACTCAGGAAAATTTCAATATAACACATTGAATATCATTTCATTTACATATACTTTCTTACAATTAACTTTTAATGAAAAATTAATAGCCATTTCATTTAAAAAGGAGCAATATGTCCAAGTTGTGACAATTAAAAAACTAAATGTTATTTTAACTCTGAGTCAACATCATTAAGAAATTCATCCTTTGCCTTGAGTAGGTAGTTTGAGTTATGGAGCCATGTTTGATATTGCAATGCAATTGTATTCTCCATATTTGTTGTGTTAAAAAATAGATTTAATTTTTAGAGAAATTTTAGGCTAATGGCAAAATTGAACAGAAAAACAGAGAGTTCTTCTGTATCTCCTGCCCCTACACAAGAATGGCTTCCCCCAGTATCAATATTCCACACCAGAATGGCAAAATTATTACAACAGATTAACCTACATTGCTATTATCACTGAAAGTCTGTAGTTAACATTAGAGTTCAATCTTGATGTTGTACATTCTACAGATTTTGACAACTGTACACTGACATGTGTCTATCATTATAGAATTATACAACATAGTTTAGCTGACCTAAAAATCCTCTGTACTTTGCCTATTCATCTCATTCATGACATTTTGCTTTTTATTTTGACATCTTTTTCCTCAGTCACAATGTAATAACTATTTTGTAGTACTGAGCTGAAGGAGCGAACGGAGGCTCAGATTTAGCTTGTGCTCTGCTCCTTTAATTGAGCACCCTGGCACCAGGTTATATCTATGAAAAGAAGACTTTTTCCTGATTGATATTTAGTATTTTCCTGCTACGCTTGATCCTCAGAACTGTGTAATTAAAAAAAAAAAAAAAACAAAAAACAAACAAATAAAAAAAACTCTTACAATGTGCTTTACCATAAAAGATAGACCTATGTCACAGTATACCAGAATTATCTAAACTCTAAACTGCCATATTGTTGAATTTATGTTGCACATGTTCCTTTGTCCACAAATAATTGCAGCCATATTAGAAAAGCCAACATTTCATTCTGTATGTATCAACAAAGAATTATAAAAATCATATAGGTTATTTTTTGATAGCATATGATTAGTAATAACTCACTCATGTACCTGCAAATCTAGACTAGGCTCTGCTGATGAAACTTGGTGCTGTAACATTATATCTGTCCTCCTTCTAAGGCTGATGAGCTGCGTGAGTGTTTTTTCACTAAAGAAATTACAAACGTGCAAGAAGACAAATAGAAACCAGCCGGTAATCTTCAAATTTACCTTGCAGCATATCTGCCAATATCCCATTGGCCAAAGCAAGACATTGAGAGGCCCGGTGAGATGAACTGTAGAGTTATGTGATAAATGATATGTGTGCAGGTAGATAAGACACTAATGCATACTTCATAGCATGCATCTAATGTACTAGATGACTAGCATCTGACATAAATGCATATTTAAATTTTTACATTATAAGTAAATGTTCAAAGATTTAGCTAGTATGTACAATTATTTGCAGACTTCAGTTTATGCATTTAAAAGGCATTGCCAGTCAACTGCAGCCAGTGGAAATGCTTTGTCAAGCACTGGGAAGTTTGCCTATCCACCTTCATTTCCTTCTTGTTGAGTGACAACCTGATAAATAAAAGTAAGAAAGAAACATTTCAACAACACCCATGATGTCAACAAACGACTAAAAAGGAATAATTTTTCCCTTGAGTAAAATATGACAAGCCATGCAAAAACTCATCTTTTCATAAAGTTGGTTCTTATTTTCTTTCAAGTGCAATAAAACAACACATTTACTCTAAATCTAATCAAGTATTTAAAGATGTAGGTTGTGGAAAGAAAGAAAATATTTGTTTAGTAGAGAAGAACTGAATATTCTCTTTTTGTTCTTGACAGCCTCTTGAAAATATCCAGGCTTGTGTGATATCAATCTTTATTTCAATAAATAAGTTGGTTTTAGGAATTCTGAATCCAATGTTTGCCAATAGCAAAGGCTAAAACTTACAGGGATATCTGGACTTATTTTATGCATAAAAGCAGCAGAATCACAGTTTAAAAATCATTTCTGGGGCCCTGTCTGCAGTCAGAGAACCAGTATTTTCATGCCGAGTGGTTTTGCGAAGAAATAATATAAAAAAAATACACGTTTACCTCTTTAAAGACACACTGAGTTTTGGCATTTCTTAAAGTGGATCAATTAGGAATTCTGTTTTGCTAGTGTAAGTAAGAATATAAAGCAGCTGAAAATCAGTTTTTGGCTGAATGGAGAACTGTCAATACAATTATACAATCAGATGGTGAGAGTAGAGGTCAGAGTTGAACTTTTCTTTTGCTTTTCTGTGAGATGCTTCCAAGTATTAGAATATATGGCAGATATTTAAAGGTTAACAGACACCTTTCTTTCTTACATTGTCACTCATTTTTTGCAGTGACTTTGAAATAAGTGCTTCTCCGAAGTCAACTATTGAAGTGTGCAGCTTTTACTGATACCTTTGAATCTATCTGCATTCAGGAGGGTGCTTGATATGTTCTGAAGACTGAGTCACCATAACAGCTGGTCTTGATCACCTCAAGGTGACCAGTTCTACCATTACCAGTGAGGGAGCTGAGCACACTGTTGTCGTTAACACTTCTAGAAACTGCTGGCCTGCTCCCTGCCATGCTGTGACTTCAGCAAGGGATGGAGCCCTACAGTAAAGAGAAGTGGGTCTCAAGATATTAGAACATTTAATGAAAGACATTTGACAATTCATACCACCCACATGCTCACTGATTCTCCCAAGGTACTCTACACTACCCAGGATGGCAGACATACTTCATTAAGGAGTTGGTGCTGAATACAGCTCATCAACTCAGACTTTTCTACCCTTATGAAGAATTCCCTCTGGGGCACTCCATAATCCTTTCCTGCAATCAGTAGGCACATATTTTTAAAAATCTGTTTCAACTATCTTCAACTGCTTCAAGTCATGAAACAGCTTAGTCATTCCCAGAAAACTTGTTGCATCAAGAGGCTCCCAATTGTGTCTGATGGAATACAGTTAGAAACTTTCAAAGTGGCTTTGGAGGCAGTGCTTTTAGTTTTATGTTTCTGCTTGACCAAATTCAACTTTTATGATGTTCCTTCCTGCCTTTTCTATTTCAGCATCCTTCTCACTTAAACACTCGGCAGGGAGATAAAAAGAATTTTACAAGAGGGACACTTTCAAGATGGTTCTTTAGCTTTGTTGGCTTCTTGCTTTTATTGGTAAAATCATTGAACACAAGGAGTACTGTGACTTTTGTGACCTAATAACAATGGTAATAAAAATAAAATCAAAGTTTTATAAAGTATTCATATTTTTTCTTTGACACTTTCTACTAAAGCCAGGCCTGTTGAAGTAAATAAAGATATCCATAATATTAATAGCAAGGCACAGTCACTTTGCTTTAAGGTAAAAGAAACTATAGGATTCATACATGACAATGACAACTGATTACAAATTGCTACTGGCTTCATGATGAAAACTCACCTAACATTTACTTAAAATAAAAGTATAGCATATTAACATAATTTTATAAAACTTTTAAAGATTATTCCAAAGGATGAGTTAAAGATATAAATGTTTGGCCGGGCGCGGTGGCTCAAGCCTGTAATCCCAGCACTTCGGGAGGCCGAAGCAGGTGGATCACGACGTCAAGAGATCGAGACCATTCTGGTCAACATGGTGAAACCCTGTCTCTACTAAAAATACAAAAAATTAGCTGGGCATGGTAGCATGTGCCTGTAATCCCAGCTACTCAGGAGGCTGAGGCAGGAGAATTGCCTGAACCCAGGAGGCGGAGGTTGCGGTGAGCTGAGATGGTGCCATTGCACTCCAGCCTGGGTAACAAGAGTAAAACTCCATCTCAAAAAAAAAAAAAGATATAAATGTTTCATGTTTTTACTTGCCTTGGGTTGATGGGAGCATAGAAGCCTTAATCTGATAATTATTTTCTCTAACCTCATTTCTCAGAGGATATATGCTCATTTTGTAAGTCAGACATTACAGATTTGAATCCTAGCTCAATAAGCTGCTGAAGGCCATCTTAAACTAATTCCTTAACTTTCTGAACATTAATTTTTTCACATTTATAATGAAAATAAATTTGATGTTACAATTTTTATATAAATGACACTGTATATATACACATACAGATGTAAAAACATATATGACTTTAAATAGTGTCATATACATAAAAGCATTCCATAAATTATATTTGACTCTTATACAAGACATGGCATGTAACAGATATTCTTGAAAGATTTGTTGTTTAAATTATACAACTATTATTATTATTGCTATTATTGTTTTATTTCCCCCTACTGCACCCAAGTAACATGGATGTACTTTCTATTATATGCATACAGTGTTCTTTTTGGTTCCTTACACTTTGCATGCCTTTTCTTTCCTTTAGGAAAGTATTTCCTATATTTTTCTACCCAGCTATTATTTGATATACTGCTATAACTCATCTTCAGTGTTGTGTCATCTTTGACTTTATTTGACCAAAACCTTGGATATCTCAGTTCTCATATATTGACTATAGGTGTAATATAAAGTGTTAAAGCAACATACACACATTCTTTAAATGTTGTCTGCTGATGATATCCCTCATTTGACTATGAGCTCACTGAGGGAAAGAGTTATGAATTGTTCATTTTTCTCAGCGAACTAGCATGCTATATTCTGATGAATAATGGCTTATTTTAATATTTCTTTTCTTTGCAAATTAACACTATTTTCTCTAATGCATTTAATATTGTCATTCTGCCCTGTATCTAATATTTACCTTGAAACTATACTGGAATTAATGAGATGCAGAAGAAGAGCATAGTCTCTGACCCTACATTTCAAGCTTCATTTCATGAAATCTATAACATTTAATGGTAAATGAGGAAGTAATTTGACTGAATATCACTGCAATAGCAATTCAAGCTATTGTGCGTTTTGCATTTCTCTGAAAGCAAAGGACACATTATATTCCATTTAGGACAATCAGTATTTTGGTATCTGTTTGGAGAAACTATGAATGTTCTGTCACACATATAATTTGAGTTGTTTAAAACACAATTTGTTTTCAGATTGAGGATTAATACTATGGTGATCCTTAGAAAATTAAACTGATATTCCTGAATATGTTTTTGTTATAAAGCATACACTTTAATAAAACGGTTAATCATATGACTACTATTTTCAGAGTCAAATACAGGTAATTTCTTTTAACAGTAAAAAAAAAAAAAAAAAAAAAAAAACTTCACAAAACACGTTTCTTAGTTTGCTCTTTCATTGCCCAGTGTGACTACTTATATCTTACACAGGCCCATAATGTTAGGAACCTTCATATTTCTCCCATTGAAGGCAGGGACTTTCAAGCCATCCCTATGACCAAATATTTATTTAACTTCCGTGACCAAATCCACATTTCCTACTTGATGTCATGAAAGTCCTCTGCACCCATATTATTATATCCTTACATAATTATGTATTGCAGAAAAAGAGAAGGTTCTAATTGCATTAAAGATATATATTGATTCAGGTACGCTCATTTTTCTAGATTCAAGGTGAATCATCAAACATAATTTCCGAGTATGTATTCTGTTTTCCTTTACCCTAAACTGTATGTAGAGGTCAATAATAGGAGTGCTTAGTAGGTAAAGAGTTTTCTTAAATTTACCTCTCAAGAACTAATACTCTTTTTTTGGAATGTGACTAGTTAAAATCACTGTGGAATGATATCTGTTGTTAGCTTTTCTTATGTGTTTCTTACAGTATTAAAAACAATTATTAAATATACATGACCATAAATATACCATATTAACCATTTTTGAGTGCACACTTTCAAAGCATTAAGTGGATTCACCTTGTTGTACAACCACCACCACCATCTAGAATTTCCTAGAATTATTTTTATCTCGCAAAACTCAAACTCTGTACCTATTAAACAATAACTCCCCAACCCTACTTATCACAGCTCCTGCAAATAATCATCCTATTTCCTGTCTCTATGAATTTGACTGCTCTCAGTACCTCATGTAAGTGGAACCATACAGTGGTTGCTCTTTTGTGACTGGATTATTTCACTTAACATAATGTCCTCAAGTTTCATCCATTCTCTAGCATGTGTGATTCTGTGATTTTGTGGTTATAGACATATTCTATATTTGCATGGTCTGATAGGATAAGCACTTGTCACACATGGCTCTTGAACACCCAAAATGTGTGTAGTATGACTTAAGATCGTATTTAAATTTAAATTGCTACATGTAATTAGTGGCCATTGTGTTGGATAGCACAGATCTATATAATCTGCATTAAGTGTTCTTCTGGTTTATCAATTTGAGATATAATTTTTACCACTATGCTGTATTATGGTTTAGCTCATATAATCTTCCCCCATTCAATCATAATCATTTTTAAAAATAAGTTTCTTTCTCAATGATCTTCCTAACTTTAAAATAGTGTACCAATTACTTACATATTTCTTTCAACAACTGGAAACAGAACCTGTCAGATGGTATTCATTCTCCTGCCTTTTCTTATAGCTTTCTTTACTTTGATTTTTATATGTCCACAAGGTTTGTAATAGTAATAATTTCTTCTGCAATTCTTTTGAACTGGCCAATATTATTTACTGCAAATTCCGATATGCATATTTATCTCTCCTTTCTTGTACTGATTTTTGTTTTCTTTTTCTGGGAACTTTCAAATCAATATTCTTCTGAAACTATTGAAACTTATGGCTTTTTGTGCAACTTTTTAATTTAATTTAATATTCTATAAGACTTATGTTTCAGAAACCTCTCTGCAATCACCTGCTCTTCTCCATTTTCAATATGGGATCAGTTGTTCTTAAATCTGCCAGACAGCTCTCAAGTTGACCTTTCCATGTTGTGCTTGCTAGAAATCTTTACATTGTTTCTCTATATCCCACATTTCTACTGTTGTTCTTAGTTTTAATTTACAGTGGTTTAACTTTAAGCAACTTTCCAAAAAGAATGGGTATGCCAGAGGTAAACTTTCTGAGTCACTTTCTATTTTGAAATGCCATTGTTTTACCCACACACTTGGTTGCAAAGTTGGCTTATACAGAATTCTAGGCTGAAGACTTTTTCCCATAACACTGGAATCATTGATTGATTGTAGTTTTGTCTCACTATTGATTTTGAGAAGCCAAAATGCCATCTGTATACTTCTTTGTAGGTGATCTGTTTTTTATCTTTAGCATGTATATATATATATATATATATATATATATATATATATATATATATGTATATATGTGTATATATATGTGTGTGTGTATGTGTATATGTATGTACATATATATACATATAAAATGTTTGTTAAGTTTTTGTTCTATTTGTTTGGAATGAGCTATGTCCTTCAAGCTCAATGAGAGACCATACTTTTTCTTTATAATTTATGCCACCTCAAACCAAACTTCCTGGCCTTCTCTGGAACATCTGGAGGTAAGCTGTAGTATCTTTTTAGACAACGCATGCATATTAGAGTAGGTCTTTTTATGTGATGTTTATATTTCTAAAGAGTGCAGCACTTCTAAAACTCTACTTCAAATAATAAAAGAATATTAACAACTTTTTTTGACAACTTTAACTAAATAAGCACACATTTCAATAGAAGTTAAATTGTGTCCAACATTAGCATATCGTTTGATTGACTTGCTAATTATATAATCTTATCTCTCTTACCTCTCTCTCTCTGACTCTCTCTCTCTTTAAAAAGGGTTTTTCTCTCTCTCGGTCTCTTTAAGCTATGGTAATGCATCATATCCAACAAAGCAATGTAGAAATAAAAAGTATTTAAATGTTTTAAAACTGTAATAATGGAATTTATGATATGTAAGCCATACCAAGCCCCAAGCAATATTTCTTTCATATATTGAATTAACATTTCTATCAATTTTATCAAAATATGGTATCAGAATCCTAGGAGGATATTTGGATTAATTACCTTGACTACTTAATGGTACCCACAATTTTTCCTGTCCCATGCTTAAGCTCAGTGAGGAACTATCTCCTGTTAATACCAACTCCCAAAGTGACAATCCACTGTTAATACTTGCCACTGATTATACAAAAGATGTATGCAACTATTCAACTTCTTTGCTTTTTTCCTTCCTTCCTTCCTTCCTTCCTTCCTTCCTTCCTTCCTTCCTTCCTTCCTTCCTTCCTGCCTTCTTGCCTTCCTTCCTTCTTTCTTCAATGTCCTCACCTTAAACACAGGCTTATTTTCTTAGGGTAATTAATAAATAGCTTTATACTTATAATAGCTTCAGAGAAAACCCAATTAGCCCATCTGCTGTATAAATAAGATATTTATGAAATGCATTCAAAGACTAAAATCTAGAGCTACAAAGTCCCAATTTTTATTTTTGCTTTTCTATTAAAATATCGTCACAAAGAAGATGTAATCATAAACTAAAAGAGCACAGAATCCCGGAGAGAGAAGAAAACTAAGATATTTTTCTAGTATTAGAAAATTCATCACCTCAATTTAGAAAAGGAAGGTCAATAAAGAGCAAATGCATCATCACTTTCCCTAAGGTATTATGTCAAATTCTTCAAACGTTAAGTTTAAAGTTCTCCAGGTAATTTCAGACTTTTAATGTAATATTTTTCTTCACCTATTGGTAATTTATTCCAGTTATTTCTATCTCATCTCATCAGCAGCTCATAACTGATTCAAAACTGAAATACTTTTCTAGATGTGTCTCTTTTGATTTTAGTGTCTGTCAGTGGAATTTTCATAAGGCAAAAATCCTGCTGGAAGAGGAAGTGCACATGACAATATCTGAAAATCTGGCTAAATTTGAAGTTGCTCAGAACAAAATTACAATGACAACTAATTTTTAAATTGCACTTGAAGATTCTAACCATTTATTTCCACATGGGCCCAGCTTATAATGGGTTTAACATATTAAATATCCTCTAAAGATTACCTAATTTTTATCTTGAAATTTCTCATATGAGGCAAAAAGTTAGCTTATCTGAGAGGTTATATTTTCTTCAAACTCTTAGTTTCAAGTTTCCTTTGAAAGGATAGATTTTCTAAAATGAGAAACCTGACTTGCACTTGAAAATGTGTCTTGATTTTTAAAATGTTTAGCCTAACAAGTTTCTTCCTGTTCACCCATATGTCACAAAAATCATCATATTTCTATTCTTTATATTGATTAGATTTCAGATAGGGCCTGAGTTTTCATCTTTTCATGATGTTGCCTGGATTTTTATCAAGCCTATATTCTCTTGTGATTAATTAACTCAGAATTCTATTTGAATCTCTTTCCACGTGCATCTGATGGATGGAATTTGTTTCCTGTTGGAAGCTTCTGTTGGGAAACAATAAATAAGCTCAGAATAAAACTTCAAAATTAATTAAAATGTATGGCGTGCCTTGGGGGCCATAGCACCATGGTATCTTAAGCAGACTTTCCTATTATATTTCCATTTTTTTCTCTAGATTGTTGGTGGTAAAAATAGTTAAGAAGCTTACAAATAATTCTGCTCATTTTCAAGGCACTCAAAAATATCATTTTCAGTGTAAAAAATAGAGAATGGCACATTTTCTCAGTTGTTTTTGAAGATATGATTTTGCTACACATTTAGCAATTGTCACCTTTGTTTCTAAAACTAAGGAAAACAACTTAATAATAGGTATTATTTAACATTTCAAATCTTTTCTTCTAGCTATTTTCAAATACACGAAAAACTATTTTTTACTATTGTAGTCCTACTGTGCTATTGAACACCAGAACTGATTCCTTTCATCTTACTGTATTTTTCTATCCATTAACCAACCTCTTTTTATGCCCATCTTCTCCATAGCCTACCCAACCTCTGATAACCATCATTCTACTCACTACTCTGTTTTGATCATTACATGTAGTATGCATATATCAAAATATCTCATGTACCCAATAAATATATACAACTATTACATATCAATAAAAAAATGGGGCCACTAAAAAATAGTTAACTGATGATGAATATAACAAGTACCTCCAGAGTGCCATCTAAAAATTAATGCTTTTTCACTGGAGTCTTGGAGACCAAAGCCAGTGCTTTCTGTGTATCTGCAGATGTGTGAATGTCAGTGTGTATTTGTTCATACGTTTCAAGGCAAAACTGAACCCCATGTCCTTCCTCATCACACACTATCATTCAACATGTTCTTATATGGGCTGCTCTCCCAACTAGCTAGCATGATCAAGTCACTGTTGTAGTGAATCGTGGATATGAGTCATGTCACTTAAGTAGGCTGTGGCAGCAAGATTATTGAAAAATAGCATTCAAGTGATGAACAGCTTAAAACAATATATACCTTAAATATGTTGATGCATCAACTCAGTAATTAACCATCAAGATGTCAAGGTATAGGGCAGCTTCAAAGCAATTTAAGAGGTGAAGCCTGAGAAATCTGTTGTTTAGATGAGAGCAATGTGTTAATTAATGGTAATTTTTTAATATTCCTGGACTCTCGTCTACCAATTATGGCACCATTGAAAAATTATGTAAGTTGTATTCCTTTATCCACAGGCACAATCTGCATTTGTAATAAAGGTTGTTTTTTGGAATCCAAATGCTCTTCTATCTCTCCCTTCTCTATTGACCAGGGAAAGCTCTAGGAGCTCAGCTCTCTGAGATCCTCCAGGCTCTACTCAAATGCATCTTTCAGTATAAAGATTAGCTTTCAGGATGATCAATGCTACATTATAAAGAACAGACTCTTATATAGTATGCCCCCTAGGAAACAGATCACAAAAATAGACACTGATGGTGGGCAGAAATTTACTGATTTTATTGACTTTATTTTTTTCCTAATGACTGTTAACATTGAGAGTTTTCAACCTGATGCTTGACTCGGTTATTCTTGTACAAAAGTTTGTTAGCATGTCCTACTTCTCCAGTACTCTGTCATTCCACCACCATCTAATATAAATTATGAGACTTGGGAGGTGGGTTTGTTGTGGAGATATTTGGAGAGAATGTTATCAGCAAAGGAAAAATAAATCAACAGCTGAAACTCTTTTTTTTTTTTTTTTTTTTTTTTTTTTTTACTGAGAACAGTCTCCCAAAAATCTCCTTGAAAATTCTAAGCATTTCATCATCCTTGGCATCCTTCACAAATCCTTAAAAGTCTGGGCTCTATTATATATCTTGGATCTGGGGAGCTTTCTACCACACCAGCATCATTATTTCAGGAGAAAAATACAGAGATTGCATGTATCAAACACAAAACCTGTGGAAATTGATAAATCAGAGGTTTTTCTAAGTAACTTGGTTTTCTTGGTAAGGAAATTCAAGTTGAAAATTAAACAATACCTAATTATGTGCCATATGTTTTCTGACCCTTACTGTTCATGTGGAGAACCCTATTTCCCCAAATCCAGTAAAGATAAATTTAAAATGTTACTTTTTTTCTTTCTTTTTGTTTTTTGAGACAAAGTCTCACTCTGTCTCCCAGGTTGAAGTGCAGTGGTGTGATCCCAGTTAACTGCGACCTCTACCTCCTGGGTTCACTCGATTCTCCCACCCAAGCCTCCTGAGTAGCTGGGATTACAGGTGCGTGCCACCACACCTGGTTATTATTATTATTATTTGGATTTTTATTAGAGAGAAGGTGCACCATGTTGGCCAGGCTGGTCTCCAACTCCTGACCCCAGCTGATCTGCCTCCCAAAACATTGGGATTACAGGTGTGAGCCACTGTGCCCACTCAAATATATTCCTTCTTACTATTGACTTCACTTACAAAAAAATCCTGTGCTTCTCTGTCTTATAAACAAGCCTCAATCTACTTTAATTCAGCATATTCCCTATTTAAGGCAGAATACTCAACTATTTTGGAGGAAGAGGAAAATAATAGCATAAAAATTGGGGTAGTATGCTACTGGTTATTTTCCTTATTTGCCTCCTTCCCCCCAACTTCATTATTTACTTTCTCTTTCCAGCTTTGTAAAAATAAGGTCAGACTCTATGGAATATAACTTTATTCATATTAACTTTACAGTATTTTGATTGGGTTCAACTAATGGGAATTGCAAGCAAAGATCAGAGCATGGAAGGCAAGAGAATCAAGATATTTCTTGCATGCAATCTACTTGTTATGATATTAGCAGTATATCCCCAAGGCTACAGTGACTGCCATGAGGCCTTCCTGTCAAAGTTCTATGTCTCACTTAGCTTCAGTAACCCCATTTACACTTTCATTCCATGACTCCTAAGCATGGTAATGGCGTCTCCATTTGAGTTTCTGAATCCATTCTGATGGATTTATGACACTTACTCTTGAAGTAAGCTTCCTCTTCACTATTCTAAAAGTTGATTTATTGGATTACATGGATTTACTCAACAACATTGTCTTGCTTTTTTAGTTTGAATGTTATTATGAATTCCATGAGTTTTCTTTGCCTTAATGAGTAATTAGGAGGTGTTTTCTTAAAGTCTTTTTTAGGAAATGTTAACTAGGGACCTACTTAAATCTTTTTGCTATTTTGAAAAGAGTATATTTGAGTATCAAAATAAGAGTTTGTTTTCAAAATTTGGAATAAATATTTGAAACATATGTATGACCTTGCCATTTCTCTGCTTAAAATGTGTCAAAGCTTGCCTTGCTCATAGGATAAAGTTGAATTCCTTCTACAGCTGTGCTTCTCCAAGTGTGGTCTGTGCACCTTCGGGGGCTCAAAAGATCCTTTTCTACATTCTGCATGTTGAAAACTATTTTCAGAATAATGCTAAGATAGCATTCACCTTCTTTATTGTGGTGACATTTACATTGGTGGTTCAGCAACATGAGCCCACAAACTGTTTATGTTTTAGCATGAATCACAGCAACAGTGACAAACTAGAGTAAATAGTCCTTATATACTCTACCTTCTTGAACTTGCAGAAGAAAAAGTAGAGAAAAAAAGCAAATCTTAAGAATATACTTAATAAAGGAATAAAAGCTATTAATTTTATTAAACTTGAACCCTTGAGAGTATGTCATTTTCTCTGTAATGCCATGGGAACTGCATATTAAGCAGCTCTCCTGCATACCAAAGTGTGGTGACGGTTTCAAGGAAAGGGATTTATGCAATTGTTTAAGTTGTGTAGTACATTAATGGCTTTTTCATGGAATGCTGTTTTACATGGAAGAAAGACTAAGAGAAAAACTTTCATTATTCAATCCTGAGTATTGGCAGACATGGTCTCAAAAATGTCTAAGCAAGTCTGCCACTTCAAGGGAAACAATTGAAGGTACATGTTGCCAATGGCAAAATTTGATTCTCCAAGAAAAAACGTAGAATCTTGGAAAACTTGTATCCATCATAAGCTTTAAACTTTTCTAATAATGCCTTTTCTGATAATGGTGATGTTGATAGTAATGAATGACATTTAAAAAAATTTGTATTGTGAAATGAGTCACTTTTTGAAGGATCTGCAAATAATTCAGTGATCCTATAATTTTCAGACAACTAGTGCAAAATGTTTTAAAATCATGCATGAGTAGAAGATTCATTCAATATGTAAAACAGCAAAAAAACTTAACTTGCATGGTTTTAGATTTTGCATTGAAACAAATCCTTCTGAAACTTCTGCTTATCAAATTTTGATGCATTTTTTAAGAATATCTACAATAATTTGAAAGTCTATTAGAATCCTTTTCTCTTAACTACACACAAATGTGGGTGAGATAAAATTTACTTCACATATTTCAACCAAAAAATATTTTAACAAATTAAATGCAGATACCTGTATGAACAAATAGCTGTTTTCTATTAAGTCACAGATTTTAAATAGCTTTTAAAAAAATATAAAACGATGTCACTCCTTTTACTAAGTTTTATGTTTTTAAAAAGGTAGCTATTTTGAAAATAAAACATACTATTTGTGTTAATGCATACAGTTTTTATTATTATTAACTATTAATAAGTTGTAATTTGTTGTTTTAATGTCTAACATGGCAACACTTATTGCTATAACTCATTTAATCAAAAGTTGTTGAGGTTCTCATTGATTCATAAAATTGCAAAATAGTCCTGGAACTACCATATATGAAAAATAAAATATGTAATATTTCATTTGTATCTATTTCTCCAGCCTCATTTTCCACCCATACCTACCTCTCTAAAATTCAGAAGCATCAGTTGTACTGTTGCCTGACATAACCAACTTTCTCTACTTCAGTGCTTGACAGATTTTTTTCCCTATAACTGAAATGCCCAGGTGAGTATGCAAAGATTAATTTTTCTGACTATTGTTGATTTCTGTGGTTCATTTGTTACAATATAATTGGAGTGTGTTTGTATACCTGGAATCTGTGGAAATGTTAAGACCCCAGATATTTACTTTTCTTATTTCTTCTTCATTAAAATTTATAGGCTTTGAGTCAGGGAGGATACTGGAAATGAATAGTTGGGTCAATTTCAAAGTATCAAGCATGATTTGATTTATCTCTAGAAGACTAGACCTTCCTGATTTAATAGAGACAAGGAATGGCATTTATCTTACAAAGTTTTAAGGAAATTAAAATTAACGAATTAATACAATGCTGAGTACTATATATGGGTGCTATAAATGACATTTATGGATGATAAAAAAAATCCTTGTAAAACTAAACTGTTGTGACAATAAACAAAACAGATACAGAGGTGTCTGAAAATTCTCAGAAATAATGTAGCTGAAAACAGTTCTAGAAGCCAAGATCTAATCCTCAGGTACCTATGTACCCATGTACAGAGTAGCCTATAAATGAGAACATTCAGCAAAAATTGTCAAAATGATCCTGTGGAAATCACCACAATTAGTGGAAATTATTATTATGGTAAGAATAATATATGCCTTATCCAGAAGAAATGGACAACTTGTGGAGGATATCAACAGCAAAACAAGAAATAATTCATCTTGGAAATTCACAAAACCGATAGAGGGGAGTAATTAAATATTTCAGGGTGAATATAAAATGGAGGGACACAGATATGGTATTCTAATGAAGAATATGGGACATTCGAAACTTCTTTAAAAATACTTTAAGAGAAACTCAACGGGGTGAGGTTATTTGATTATAGTAACTGAAACAATTGACTTTGAAAATAAACCATACATTTAGAAAAATGTATAAAAAAGTATCTATAATATCTTTACCTTAATGCAATTAGGAATGTCATGGTGATGTCAGTTCAGTATTTCTCCTGTTCTCAATTGAAAAAGAGGCTCTTAGGTCAACTGGTTAAGTTTGCTGTCAAACAAAGGACTCTGCAGCATTAAAAAAAAAAAAGTCAAGGATCATAACAACTAAATGCAATGTGTGCTGTATAAGATACTAGAATGGTTTCCTGCAATCTTTTCATACGGGCAAGAGTACATGAGGGTGGTAACTGCAGTGTTATTTTGCACAAGACACTTTGTATTTTTATTTTTTCACTTATTTATATATCTTGATCATTTAATTAACGTGAATTAATATTTAGAAATATAGTATCTATAATGTACAACATTATAGATACTACATATAAGGGGAAATCACCACCAATTCTACTATTCATTAAATTAAAACTAACATTCAGCATTTACCATCAGTATTTCTAATAGTTTTAAATTTTCCAAACTATTATTTGTTCAAATTATTAATATAAAATATATTTAGAATTAAGGAAGAGTTTCAAACATAGTGCAGAAAATTTCTTTATACATATCACTCAGATTCCCCTAACATTAACATCTTATATAACTGGTGTACAATGATCAAAACTATGAATTAATGCTATGATGTCATTAATGAAGCTACATCTATTATTCACATGGCATCAGTATTTTTTCATTAATGCTTTATTTTGGTTCCAGGACTATTTAGTCATTATTTTCTTCTTAGTCTCCTCCAGTCTGTAATTTTCCTCAGTCTTTTCTTGTCATTCATAACCTGGACACTTTTGAAGACTATTGGTTAAGTACTATAATGAATGACTCTCAATTTGATTTTACCTAGTTTTCATCACAATAAGATTGAGGCTATGAATTATTGAAAAGAATATCACAGTGATGTATTTTAACATAATTGAAAATATTCTAGTTAAACTATATTAATACTTTATTTTCTCTACATATTATGTCATAACATTTTTCTACACATCAGCAACACATTTTATGGGCATTACTTTTCCATATGATATAATTACAGAGAAGTAATAAATGGATCACATATATTAATATATTCATAATAAACTAATATATAATAATGTGATGGCATGATTTCAGATAATTTTTAAAAGTCAGTTACAAATTATTGATGATGTCTAATTTCACCAGGAAAGATTAATTGGGTAGGCAGAATCTGAGATGAGCTTTCCAAAGTATGGAAAATACTGCTAACCAGGAAGAGTAAAATTTTGTATTATAGGCAGTGAGAATGAGTCAGAAATATATTGGGACTAGAGATGTGGAGGATGGTATAAACATGCTATAAAGACATTATCCAACAGATTTTAAAATCCTTTAACAAATATTTTATTATATTCTAAAAGCATAACTACAAAATAACCATCATCTTAATGACATTAATAAAATTAATTGAGGCCTCCCAAAATTAAATGAGTTTTGCTAAATCACTCTGTAAAAAGTACATGAAGAGTCAAATATGGATAATTTGAATTTCTAATTTTATCATCTACCATTAACTTGGCATAAATTGATGATGTACTAAAAACTAATGCCATATTAATTATGTCTTCTCCCTTTTTGAATTCTTATTTTGATTTGTCTCTTCAAAATAGTTAAAATGATTTTTGTTTTTTTAGAAATCATATTTTTAAGCCTTTGAATACCAATGAATATTTTATTTTTATTGTTTTCACATGTAAGAGAAACTTGAATCAACAAATATTTTGAGGTTGACTACTTTTCATCAAAATGCTACAGAAATTGCTCTTATTGAATTCAGAATTACTGAGAAGTCTAATATAAGCCTGATATTATTATTTTTAGAACACCCAGTGAGATATTGAAATGAAACAAATATAAGCATAGGTTGTTGATGCATATTGCTTTTATTTAATACTTATCAGGCAATGCGCTTATGTGTTTCATAAAACTACACACTTATTAATTTACTTATGATTTTCTCTCATTGCCACTGTCATTTATTTGCCCAGTCACCCTTCATGCTTATCCATAGGTAATACTTGTTAGATTTTTGTATATCCTTCCAGTATTTATATACATATGTATATGTGTATATATATGAAAATAAATACATATTCTTATTTAACAATCTTTTTACATAAAATGTAGTCTAATATTTATACTATTCTACAACTAGCTTTTTTACATATAAAATAAATATAGACTATATGCCCACATAGATTTTTTCTTTCTTTCTTTTTTTTTTTTTTTTTGAGACGGAGTTTTCGCTCTTGTTACCCAGGCTGGAGTGTAATGGAGCGATCTCGGCTCACCGCAACCTCCGCCTCCTGGGTTCAGGCAATTCCCTTGCCTCAGCCTCCTGAGTACCTGGGATCACAGGCACACGCCACCATGCCCAGCTAATTTTTTGTATTTTTAGTAGAGATGGGGTTTCACCATGTTGACCAGGATGGTCTCGATCTCTCGACCTCGTGATCCACCCTCCTCGGCCTCCCAAAGTGCTGGGATTACAGGCGTGAGCCACCGGGCCCGGCCGATTCTTTCTTCTTATTTTTACAACTGCTTAGTCATTTATTATATTGCCTGAAGAAATCTGTGTATATTAAGCCACGGGATATTATTTTGTGATCATAAATGTTAGAATTAGGGCTCACATAATTATTGCTTTATGTAAATAAATGTACAATAGGATAATGAAAAATGTTGTGGGGCATGGGTCAATTATTCCATGTACAGAAATATTCTGCCTTTTGCATCTGTCTGATATCCTTGGCCTCTGATCATCAAATGTCATTAATGCACTACATTCATTGTGACAAAGCAAGTCTAAAGATTTCCAAAGTAATTCAAGAGGGTGCTGTTGTCCCTGTTGAGGACTTCTTTCCTTATTATAGGATAACTACTACTGAAATTTCTTTCTCAGGTGTCTTTGACAATTAATAACAAACAAAACAGGCTTAGGCTACAGTAATTAAAAGAATGATTTGGTTTGTATCTACTTTTTATTAGTCTTGCCAAACAATCAAATGACCTTTTGCCAAGGTCATGGTACCTAGAAAGAAGGTTACAAAGTAAGGCAGTGTATCAACTAGGTCTGTTCAAAACATTTTTTCCAGTTGGAGGAATGCTGAGTTTGGGAATGGCTGAAAAATGTGTCATCTGGATGACATTCTGAGATTGATATAGATGAGTAAAATGCTATACTAGATGATCTTCTGACACTTTTATGTTACAGTTCTGTAACATGAGATATTTCCTACAAATTCTATGAAAACTCCAAGGATTACTGAAGGAAATAGATTCCAATTACAATGTACTTCCCATGCTGCTATTCCAAACAATCATTTGCTTTCATACATACAATATTTTTGATAACTAAAAGGTTTGCAGATTTAAGGTTGTCATTCTTTCACTCACATTTTGCAACTGATTTTAAGAAATAAAAAGATGTGTTATGTTAACTTTGCTTGTTCTGAGTGATGTAGATTATAGTTTCCATAACTAAGCACAATCCAATTAAAGTCATGCATTCAGCTCTGAAATGTGACACTGAATCAAACATTAGACATTTTAATTCATACTTTAGTGCTTTCAGGTGGTTTTATAAAAACCATTAGTCATTGTAAGCTATTCACTGCATTCAGTAATGTAAGATCACATATTTTCTCTACCTACCTCTAGAAATAACATCTATTCTGCTTGTTGCTCTGATTACAGTTTTGTAAAAGAAAAATACAGAATCGTAATTTAATTTTATATTATCCAATTTCCCTAAATATTCCTTCTTTTGAGATATACATGTAGACATACATTCTCATCATGAAATCAGTGATTTTAAAGTTTTACAAACCAAATAATTTTTGATTTTTAAATTAAACTAGTCATCATTTTATCATAAGTATATACAAATTTTGCAAATGCTGCTCATATGGAATGTTGGCATTTTATATTGAGTTTGTTTGCTATCACCTTGATAAAAATGTTATCTTATTGCATTGTATATTATAAACCTTAAAATGCCTAACTTTGGAATTAAGAATATTTGAGAAACTTTCTGTCTCTGCTAATAATTAGCTGAGGAAATCTAGACAAGTTATTTAAAGTTTCTAAATTTGTATTTTCTTATTTATAAGATATAAATACAAACTGCTTTCTTTCATAGCTAATGAGTGGAATCATTGTGATATGTGTCTATTTTTTGTATATATTACCCCTTGGTAAATGGCAACTCTTGTGACCAACCACTTCTCCTCTATGAGACTATTTTTAAAATTTCAGCTGTAATGATACATTTCATCCCACTGTATCCAATCATTGTCAGTTGATTTCTTTCTACCCTTAGGCAGAAAATAAAATTACTAAAATGTATTTCATGGTTCAGCGGTCTGAATCAAGCATATTGTAAGTGGCTCTCAGTCCAACATACAGAGTTCTTGCTGTGGAGTACTTCTGCTCCCAATACATACTGAGGAGAATAATTCTTCATATATTCTATACTTTTAAATATCAGAGACATTTACAATATAGATGACCTCTTGCTGAGATGATGAAAAGGTTCTTTATTCATAGTCACCAAAAACTGGAAACAATCAAAATACTTCACACAATGAAGATTCTCATGTGCTGGTGAGTCACATTTCATAATCTGGGTCTGTTACACATGTGTGTTCATTTTGTGAAAATTTGGTGAGCTATATGAAACATTTACTATTGCTTCATGTAAACTGCACTTCAATAACATTCCATGCTCATGGTTAGGAAGAATCAATATTGTGAAAATGGCCATATTGCCCAAAGTAATTTATTGATAGATCAATGCTATCCCCATCAAGCTACTGATGACCTTCTTCACAGAACTGGAAAACACCCCTCTTAAACTTCATATGGAACCAAAAGAGAGCCCACATAGCCAAGACAATCCTAAGCAAAAATAACAAAGCTGGAGGCATTATGCTACATTTCACACTATATTACAAGGCTACAGTAATCAAAACAGCATGGTACTGGTACCAAAACAGAGATACAGACCAAGGTAATAGAACAGAGGCCTTGGAGGCAACACCACACATCTACAACCATCTGATCTTTGACAAACCTGACAAAAACAAGACACATGCACACGTATGTTCATTGCAGCACTGTTTACAATAGCAAAGACCTGAAACCAACCCAAATGCCCATCCATAATAGACTGAACAAAGAAAATGTGGCACATATACAATGTAGAATACTATGCAGCCAAAAAAAATGATGAGTTTGTGTCCTTTGTAGGGACATGGATGAATCTGGAAACCATCATTCTCAGCAAACTGACACAAGAACAGAAAATCAAACACCACTTGTTCTCACTCATAGGTGGGTATTAAACAATGAGAACACATGGACACAAGGAGGGGAGTATCACACACTGGGATCTGTTGTGGGGGGATAGGGGAGGGATAGAAGGGGTTGGGGAGGTTGGGGAGGGATAACATGGGGAGAAATGCCAGATATAGTTGATGGGGGATGGAGGCAGCAAACCACATTGCCATGTATGTACCTATGCAACAATCCTACATGATCTCCACATGTACCCCAGAACCTAAAGTACAATTTATATACATGTTAAAAATATTATATAGATCTTTTCTAGGTATCTTTGTTATCATTTTCTTATTTAATTCCATTTAATCAGAGAATATACTTTGTATAATTTTACTCATTTTAAATTTGTTTAGACCTGTCTTCAAGATCAAAATATTGCATGTCTTCATGAATGGCCCATGTGATTTGCAAAGAATGTGTATTCTGTTGCTGTTGAGTGGAGAGTTCTATAATGTCAAGTCGGTCAATTTGTTGAATAGTGTAATTCAAGTCTTCTATATCTATACTGACTTGTTTCTACTCTTCATCGATGATTGAGAAGTATACTAAAATTCCCAGCTATATTTGTGAATTTGTAAATGTTTTTAAGTCCTATCAGTTTTACCACTATGTATTTTAGAAGTTCTGTTAGTTGGTAGATTTAAATTCAAGATTTTAAAAAAATTCTTAACTGAACTTTTCATATTCTTAAAATGTTCCTCTTTATTCTATCCTGTGCTTGGAAATATCTGATATTGATGTAGCCACTTCAGTTTTTGTGATTAGTAAGTTAATTCTGATCTCATAAAGTAGGTTATGTAGTATTCTCCTGTATTTAAAAAAATATATAGAATTGGTATTATTTCTGGTATGCATTTTATGCTTTTAAATTGTTTTCTCATATTTGAAATTATTTTCTTAAAATATTTTTCAACATTTTTGTTTTGCTTTTTCCCATTCTCACTTTTGAATGCATTATTTAGGCTAGTTATATCTTTTGTAATTATCCATATAGTTGTATTTAAATCTACTATCCTGTTACCATATTTATTTCATTTGTTTCCTTTACTTTTTTCTATTTTCCAGTCTACCTTTATATATATATATATGTCATACATGTGATTCCCTCCTGTTATCACCAGTGATTTATTAGATAATTTAGCTTTTTTATATTTTTATAGAAATAAGTTTACAATATACATATTTATCTTACCCACTTGCCTTCAAATAACAAAACCAATGTGCATATACGCTAATAACCTAATTACCTAATGTTCCATTTCCCTTTTCTATCCTTTGTACTACTAGTGTCATATATTTTATTTCTACATGTGTAAAACCCAAAATACTCAGTTACATTTTTATAGCCAACTCTCTTTGAAGAAGATTAAAAAGTAGAAGAAATGTCAATACTCTTCACATATTTATCATTTATGGTGATTTTCTTTCTTTCATGATCCAAATTTTCATCAAGTATCTTTTTCTTATGTCTGAAGAACTTCTTTTAATGTTAAGAAATATTCTGCTGGCAATGCCTTCTCTTAGATTTTGTGTCTTAAAATGTTTTATTTTCCTTTAAATTTGGAAAGATATTTTCTATAGCTATAGAATATTGTTTACAGTTATTAATTTTTTATTTATTTTATCACTTTAAAGGTACTATTTAATTGTCTTCTTGCTTTGCATAAATTTTCACAGAAAGTCTATAAATGGTTTTGTTTTTCTATTTTGTGTCTTTCATAGGCTGCTTTTATGATCTTTCTCTTTATTATCACTTACTTACAATTTGATTATACTGTATCTGGAATATCTTATGTTTATGTTGTTTTGTGTATCTGTGATATGGTTTGGCTCTGTGTCTCCACACGAATCTCATCTAGAATTGAAATTCCCACATGTCAGGGGAGGTACATGGTGGAAGGTTATAGGATTATGGGGGCAGATTTCCTTCTTGCTGTTCTCATGATAGTGAGTTCTCAGGAGATCTGATAATTTAAAGGAATGACACTTTCCCTCTTGCTCTCTCTCTCTCTCCTACTGTCATGTAAGATGTACCTTGCTTCCCCTTCCCCTTCCACCTTGATTATGAGTTTACTGAGGCCTCCTCAGCCATGCAGAACTGTGAGTCAATTAATCCTCTTTCCTTTATAAATTACCCAGTCAAAGATAGTTCGTTATAGCAGTGTGAAAACAGGCTAATACAGAACGTTGGTACTGGGAGTGAAGTGCTGCTATAAAGATACCTGATAACGTGGAAATGACTTTGGAACTGGGTAATGGACAGAGGTTGGAACAGTTTGGAGGGTTCAGAAGAAGATAGAAATATGTCAGAAAGTTTGGAACTCCCTAGAGACTTGTTGGATGATTGTTATCAAAATGCTGATAATGATATAGACAATGAAGTCCAGACTGAGGTGGACCCAAATGGAGGTGAGAAACTTATTGGGAACTAGAGCCAAGGTCATTCTTGCAATTCTTTAGCAAAGAGACTGGTGACATTTTGCCCCTTCCATAGAGATCTGTGGAACTTTGAACTTGAGAAAGATGATTTAGGATATCTGGTGAAAGAAATTTCTAAGCAGCAAAGTATTCAAGATATAGCCTGGCTGCTCCTAACAGGATACAGCCATATGTATTTACAAAGATATTTGAAATTAGGACTTATGTTTATAATGTAAGCAGAGCATAAAAGTTGGAAAAATTTACAGCCTTTATACCAGTGTGAAAATGAACTAATACAATCCCATAGGGATTTGTTGAATGGCTTTGATCTCTGAGTTACCCTTTTCATAAAAATTCCTTCTAACTGTAATTTTTCCCCATTAACAGTCCTATCTTCATTTCTCCTCTCCCTCATACATTGTATGCATGTACCAAAATATCACATGTACATCACAAATATGTATGATTATTACATTTAAATTTTAAAAATATATTAGAGCACTTTTAGTCATTCTTTTTTAGTTTTCTCTTGATTCTCCCTCTTTATTCTGTACTCAAATTACAGTTATAGACATAGTTGACAACTATATTTTATATTTTAATATAAATTTATATGCATTAATATATTTTTCCACACAGGTCGCTGAAGCTGTGTTCATTTTTCTCTCTGCATTATTTTGGTTAGATTCCATTTCTCGTTTTTTTTTTTTTTTTTTTGAGACAGAGTTTCGCTCTTGTTACCCAGGCTGGAGTGCAATGGCGTGATCTCGGCTCACCGCAACCTCCGCCTCCTGGGTTCAGGCAATCCTCCTGCCTCAGCCTCCCGAGTAGCTGCGATTACAGGCACATGCCACCATGCCCAGCTAATTTTTTGTATTTTTAGTAGAGACGGGGTTTCACCATGTTGACCGGGATGGTCTTGATCTCTTGACCTCGTGATCCACCCGCCTTGGCCTCCCAAAGTGCTGGGATTACAGGCTTGAGCCACTGTGCCCGGCCTTGGTTAGATTCCATTTCTATCTTCAATATTCCATTTCTATCTTCTATCTTGATTTTTTTTACCCTAGAGTCTCTCATCTTATTTGTTTCCTAATATATTTTTCATTTCAGATATTGTATTTTTTTCTCTAGAAGTTTCATTGTTGCTATCTTGCCATTTTTTTACCCCTTCTCTCCTGTTTTGTCCATAGCTTTCTCTGTATTATTATACATATTTTTGATATAAACATGTAATACAATATGAATATGCAAAATACGTATGTTTTAAAAATTTTTAAGTTCTTGTCTACTTTTTATTATTGTAATGAGTCTTATTTTCCCTGCTTTTTTGCATACCTGACAAGTTTTAATTGGATTAAGTATTGAATTTTAATATTGTTGAGTCTTAGATTTTGTTGTATTTCTTCAATGTGTTAGACTTTGTCTTGGCACCCTGATGTTACCTGTGGATTTATGTGATCCTATCAAAGCTGTCGTTGTAGATTCAGAGAGCCTTTGTTCTCCCACTAATTTAGCCCCATTATTTAGTTGCAAAACTTCTGAGGAATTACAAAGTTATTGGTGCCAAAGCTGATGGGGCCACAGATCCTGTTTTATGTGAGTTCAGAAATTTCTCAGCCTGTGCTTTCTGTTAGCTTTTTCCCTGGCCTGATGGAGTTTCAGCTCCTGTGAGCGCAATCAGTACTCATTCTAAAACATAAGGACATCACTCTGCACATCACAAGAGCACCCTGCTCTCCAGTACTCTGACCACAAATGCTCACCAATCACTTCTGCCTCCTTGAACTCTTATCTCTGGCTTAACAAGTTTATGATATTTACATACTTCCTCTGGATCCTTCCTCCCTCCTCAAAGCCTGGAAACTGCCTTCAGCCAGTAACGTGGACATGAACAAAGACCCACCTCATTTTTCCCCTTCTACCAAAGTGCATAATCCTTTGCTGCCTCTTTTTCAGTGCCTGAAAAAATGTGGTTATATATATATATATTTTCATTTTTACTGTCATTTAAAGTAGAGTGGCAATTATCAATGCAGTTAATACTTTATGGATAAAAATAGAAGTCTAATAATTCTGTCCTTTGAAACAAGCAATGGACTTATAAATCCCTTAACAAATTATTGCTTGGATCTAGAAGATTTCAAGTCCTTTCTATGAGAAATAGGTACTTCTTATTTTTTTCAAATAAAAATCAATTGTTTCAGTGTATTATTTGCCTTAATTATGGCTTAGGTGTTCAGTTAGCACCAGCAATTTTTAACCTAATTCTCCAAAATGGGGACAGTTAGATGATAGCATATGTCATGGGTAAGAAATACTGTCTATATAGTTGAATATATAAGTAGCTAAGTAAGAGGGATGAAACAATCTACTATTTCTTGTATATTTCTGATTGGCACAAAATTTGAGTCCAAGATGAGTTTGGTTTCCCTTCAAATGAAGACTGGTAATTTAACACCTAGTTATTACATTCCATGTATATAACAAGATTTCATATATATCTAATGACATATCGATAGAATGAAATGATTTCTCCTGGTAGCTCTGTCAGTCTTAATTTTAACAACCTGTTTTTTTTACTTGTCACTCACAAAATATTTTTATTAAGGGGATGAAAATGCTCACCATTGTTGAAAAAGTTCCAATACATACAGTCACAAAATTGTTACCACTCTCATGAGTACTGGGTGCACTCATTTTATTTGAAGCTTAAAAGTTCTAGGCTTACTTGTCCATTAAAGTTACCAATAAATTAGTAATAGTTTTGCACACTGCAGGTATAAAAACACTTTATCAAACTGGTATTTATGTATATAAGGTTAATGAATAAATAAACCACTAAAAAAGACTCAATGAGTTCTAAAATAAAGCACCAACTCATATATATTACAAATTTGAGCCATTTGTGAAAACTTATGTTTTAACTAAGATTAACTCCTGCTCTCTTTCCTCCAAATCTTGCAAATTATTGTTCTTGGAGTACTTCTTCTGAAATACTGTATAGTCCTGTTCCTATCATTTCCCTTGCTGAATGAAGCATATTAATAAAACTCTGTGTGTTTGACTACTTATGTTTGTCCTTATCTTTGGCTGACCCTATTATTTTTTTAATTTTTTTCTTATTTATTTATTATTTATTTATTTACTTATTTTTTGAGATGGAGTCTTGCTCTGTCACCAGGCTGGAGTGCAATGGCGCAATCTCAGCTCACTGCAACCTCCGCCTCCTGGGTTCAGGCAATTCTCCTGCCTCAGCCTCCTGAGTAGCTGGGATTACAGGCACGCACCACCATGCCCAGCTAATTTTGTGTATTTTTAGTAGAGACGGGGTTTTACCATGTTGACCAGGATGATCTCGATCTCTTGACCTCATGATCCACCCGCTTCAGCCTCCCAAAGTGCTGGGATTACAGGGGTGAGCCACTGCGCCCAGCCTCTTATTTATTTTTTAATGATACTTTAAGTTCTGGGGTGCATGTGCAGATCATGCAGATTTGTTACACAGGTATACACATGCCGTGGTGGTGGTTTTCTGCATCCATCGCCCTGTCATCTACATTAGGTATTTCTCCTAATGCTATCCCTCTCCAATGCCCCCAAGCCCCTGCTATTTCTCCCCTAGGCCCCCACCCTCCAGGCCCCAGTGTGTGATGTCCCCCTTCCTGGCTGACTGGATTTAAGAAGTAACTTGCTCCAAGGAAGTCAGTAGCTTTCTTTCACAGAAAAAAATCCTACTTTTCCTATACATACATTTTAATTGGTTCTTATTCCTATCTTTGGTTTCTGAGTAAAATAGGCAATTACCCCCTGCCTTCCCAAGTTTTCTATAATGACTTTAACTAATGAGCCATATTAGAATATTCTCATTAATTAAAATGTTTGTTATAGTCATGAAGTCCTCACCTATGCCTATGTCCTGAATGGTAATGCCTAGCTTTTCTTCTAGAGTTTTTATGGTGATAAGTCTTATGTTTAAATCTTTAATCCATCTGGAGTTAATTTTAGTGTAAGGTGTCAGGAAGAGGTCCAGTTTCAGCTTTATGCACATGGCCAGCCAGTTTTCCCAACATTATTTATTAAACAGGGAATCTCCTTTCCCCATTGCTCATTTTTGTCTGGTTTGTCAAAGATCAGATGGTTGTCGATGTGTGGCATTACTTCTGAGGCCTCTGTTCTGTTCCATTGGTCTGTATCTCTGTTTTAGTATCAATACTGTACTGTTTTGATTACTGTAGCCTTGTAGTATAATTTGAAGTCAGGTAGCGTGATGCCTCCAGGTTTGTTCTTTTTTGCTTAGGATTACCTTGGTAATGCAGGCTCTTTTTTGGTTCCATATGAAGTTTTATGCAGCCATAAAAAAGGATGAGTTTATGTTCTTTGCAGGGACATGGATGAAGCTGGCAACCATTATTCTCGGCAAACTGACACAAGAACAGACAACCAAACACTGCATGTTCTTACTCATAGTGGGTGTTGAACAATGAGGACACGTGGCCAAGGGGAAGGGAACATCACACACTGGAGTCTGTTGCATGTGTGGGCCTATGAGAGGGATAGCAGGGGGTGGGGAGATTGGGGAGATATAGCATTAGGAGAAATGACTAATGTAGGTGATGGGGAGATTGGAGAGATATAGCATTAGGAGAAATGACTAATGTAGGTGATGGGGGGAAGGAGGTATACCATGGCATGTGTATACCAATGTAACAATCCTGCAAGATCTGCACATGTACCTCAGAACTTAAAGTAAAACAATCTAAAAAAAAAAAAAAAAAAAAAAAAAACCTAAAAAAAACAATGTTTGTTATAAACTGAATGTTCATGTTCTCACTCTCAAATTTATTTGTTGAAGTCCTAACCCCATGTGATGGTATTTGGAGAAGATACAAGGGCTTCTATTCCCTCTCTTCCTTTCTTTCTCCCTATCCTGCTTCCCCAGTTCCCTTTCTGGACTCTCCCTCTTCCCACCTGTCTCTGTCATGTTAGGACATAGCAAAAAAGGATTCATCTGCAAAGCAGCAAGAGAGCCATCACTGGAACTTGATCATGTTCATGTTGGCTCTTTGATCTTGGATATCTAACCCACAGAACTGTGAAAAAACAAATTTCTGATGTTCATGTCTCTCAGTTTATGGTATTTTCTTATGGCAAGTAGAGCTGACTTTTTCTCTGTATAGTGAGATTACATGTGATTCTCATTTTTTTTTTAATTTTTACATTCACTATTGCCCATAGTGTCTACAAAGCAGAAAACTCTAAAAAACTGTAAAATGAAACTTGTTACCCCATTGACCCTATTCCCATGCTGTGTGCCCTTGTTTACCCGCAAATAATAAGCAGAGCCAGTACCTGGGGCTTGCTATGGACTTTCTCTCCTGTTCCTACCAAGGCAAACTCAGCCCATTCATTCTATTTCTAATGATTCTGCTTAAGTCCAGTCTTCATTTTCTTTCTTTTTTTCTCCCAATGATTGGCCTCATTATTTGGTCTCTTACATCATTCAAACTCATTTCCCACAATTCAGACACAAAGATGGACTTCTCTAAAACACGAATCGAGCCTTTTTTATTCTCTCGTTTAAATTTCCTTTAAAACATCCATTCACCTACAAAATAAGTATCAAATTTTTCATCATGGTTTATATAATGTAGTAGAATACATTCCACAGGAAGAAGTTCCATAGCGTTTCTAGCTCTAGCTCTACTTTCTATGACTACTTCATTGGGATGCTGACAAGTTGAAGTCCTGTGACTTAGTGAAGAAGACTTAGATCTGAGTGAGTGCCAGCCTGAAGTAATTATTGCACTCATGGCAGGGTATGTCTTGGCATACTCATAATCTTTTTCTTTCCTCCTCAAGAGAGGTAGGCCAATGAGGTAAGAAGATGTTTAATTACTGGTGGATTACTTATATTGGAGGAAAGTTTTTTTGTGTGTGACTGAGGATTATAAGCAGTATATGCTCTGGGGCTCTAGAAAAGTCTAACTGAAAATCATGGATGTGCTGAATAAAAGACTGGTATTATTATAAATATGATAATACCATTTTTCTAAATTTTCCAGTTATCTAGTATTTCATTCAAAAATTATATACTGAATACTCCTGTTTACCAAGAACTCAGATCCTTGAGACAAGAATATTAGTTAGAGAAAGCATGAGGCAGACACTGTAATACGTATAACATTAAATAATTAATGTCATTGTATATAATACATTACTATATGACAATACCAAGTTTAAAAAATTCAAATTATCTGAAGTTGCCGTGTTAGGAGAAAAACTTCTGGCACACCATTTATCATATCTGCCTACCTAGACTAGAAACAGCATTTTGCAAACTACTGTTTGGATTGCAAATGTTGCTGATTTCACAGAGTACTGTAGGAAAAATAATTGCTTCATGAATAATAATTGAAATAACGCATATTTACCACTTAAAGGTGAGGGGTTACCCTTGGTATGTTTTATATTGTTTTGTTTTTAGTTACACCTTAGGTATTTTCTTAGGAGAAAGGCTTTTGCCAGCTAAAGAGACCTTGGGCATTAAGTACATTCTTAGATTCATAGGGGAGGCTGAGTCTTTGGAAACAGGAGAAAACGTAAAGATGGAAACAGTAACTTCTCACATTAAACTTTGCCAAACAGGTTTTATATTCTTGTTGCTGAGCTGCCGTATAGGACATATAGCTCTCTATATATTATACTTCATTTTCTAGGGAGTTAAAAAATTGCCTCTTTATTATGTCAAAGTTATATTAATGCAAACTGAACCTTTTTTTAATGATTGGTTAATTTTTACAGTTAGCAGTTAGTAGAGTTTCAAAAGACTTACTTTAACTCTTATATATTAATATCAGAAAAAGCCTGAAATTGTTCATTTTGGGATTAAACATGTAAAAGTTATTTGAGGATTGTAAAATCAGCTAACTATAATATTCAGTATAAATATTGTTTATTTTAAAATATCATTATCATTGTGGGAAATTTTTTGTTAACATATTTGGGTTATTTAATATGTAAATACATTATTTATTTTTCATTAAATTCAATCTACATCCAAGTGACTTATATTTTGCCTATCAATAACAAAGGTGATAAACACATGCTAAGACAGCAACAGACAAGCATTTTGAATGCTAAATCAGATACATACTTCCTTGAGTTTTCCCCTTCAAAAACACATTACAACAGGCTAGCCATGTGCAGAAAGCAGAAACTGGACCCCTTCCTGACACCTTACACTAACATTAACTCCAGATGGATTAAAGACTTAAACATAAGACCTAACACCATTAAAAAAACCCTAGAAGAAAATCTAGGCAAAAACATTCAGGACTTGCGTAGGCAAGGACTTCATGACTAAAACACCAAAAGCATTGGCAGCAAAAGACAAAATAGACAAACAGGGCCTAATTAAACTCCACAGCTTCTGCATAGCAAAAGAAACAGTCATTAGAGTGAATTAGCAACCAACAGAATGGGAAACAAATTTTTGCAATCTATCCATCTGACAAAGGGCTAATATCTAGAATCTACAAAGAACTAGAACAGATTTACAAGAAAAAAACAAACAAGCCCATTCAAAAGTGGGTGAAGGATATGAACAGACACTTTACAAAAGAAGACATACAGGAGGCCAACAAACATATGAAAAAATGCTCATCATCACTGGTCATTAGAGAAATGCAAATCAAAACACATCCTCTCCATCATCTGTTGTCTCCAGATTTTTTAATGATCACCCTTCTAACTGGTGTGAAATGGTATCTCAATGTGGTTTTGATTTGGACAGTAACTGTAAGTATAGAGGAAAATGACATTTGTTAATTTTAATTGCAACAACATTAAAGTATTTTGAAACCATTTATTCCTTATTTGGTGTTAAACAAACAAACAAAATTAAAACACAAATGTCACATGGTTAACAATTATCCTTTGGGAGCAAAAAGCAGAACCTGAAATTTAAAAGCCCCCTTTTCTCATACCGTATGCTAGTCTTCAAACAGATATGGCAGAGAAAAAGCTAAGTAGGCTGTTCTTCAGGGGAATCATCAAGGAAAACAGAAGAATAGATTAGAGCACTTAAATTGTACATCTACAGCTGCCTTAAATGCTATGTGCCCGTTATTGCATTTAAATTTGTGGGAAAGAACTGGCCGATTAATCACACACACACACACACACACACACACACACACACACACACACATATTTATTTTCGGATAAATGGAACAGCTGTTGGTATTTGTGGTTTAGAGCAAAGATGCTTAAATCCTTCTTGTCATTATGCTACCATCAATAATACTTTTTTGAAACTGTATTTATTTCTCTTGCACAAATTTCTAATAGCAAGGTGCCACAATTCAAATGGATAAGCCCAACATGAGCTTCTTACAAATTTTTTTTTTCGTGGCTGCCACACTAGATCCATGGCCTGGAAGTCTTTTCTCAAGTATAACTCGTACCACTCTGATTCTTTGGAAAAAGATTACTAAATTTGTGGGGTTTTCAGGTGTTTGACTTCTCTTTCTTCCTACAGCTTTTCTTTTCTTTCAGATTCACAAATAGCAGGCAACTGCCCTTTAAATGCAGCACAAATCAAACATAAATTCTGTGTTTCAAACAGATCTTGTTGAAAATGCTAAATATGTCATGTTAGATGTGAAACTTTCAACAAATAATTCCATGGACCTTTATTTGTAAAAGTGGAGAACATGCCACATTGGCATCGGTAAGAAAATAGTGACTATTTATTGTGTATATGTACCTGTCACTGTTCCAAGGACCCTACATTAACTCATTTAGCTTCCAAAACAGCTAATATTATCTCCTTTTCTGAGATAAGAACAATCAAGCTCTGAGAGAGGTTAATAACATTCACTGCTAGAGGTCACAGAGTTATAGGTTTCAGACACAAGCTTCAAAATTAGGAAGTAGAAAAGACTTAGCTTAAAAACATGATCTCGCTGGGTGCGGTAGCTCACACCTGTAACCCCAGCATTTGGGGAGGCTGAGGTGGGCGGATCACAACGTCAAGAGATCGAGACCATCCTGGCCAACATGGTAAAACCCTGTCTCTACTAAAAATACAAAAATTAGCTGGGCATGGTGGCGCATGCCTATAGTCCCAGCTACTTGGGGGGGCTGAGGCAGGAGAATTGCTTGAACCCAGGAGGTGGAGGTTGCAGTGAGCCAAGATTGTGCCACTGCACTCCAGCCTGGCGCCTGGTGACAGAGTGAGACTCTATCTCAAAAAGAAAAAAAAAAAAAAAGAAAAGAAAGAAAGAAAAAATTATCTCTTTAGCACTTAATCAGATTTATTGCTGAATTAGTTGTGATATGACAATGCAATTTTTATAATTTAATAAAATATTATCTTATTAGCTGTATTTTGCTGACTTTCCTTTAAATATTGGACCTTAGTCCTAGAAAAATAACTAAAAGCAAAGCATAATAATTTATTTTCAAATTTATAGAAAACCAATATTGATATTATCAGGCAAAATTATTTAGGTATTCTCATACATAGCACATACATATCTATATAGTTTTTAAATTGAGAAACAAAGCATTAAATGTTGAAGGGTATAAGATTTCTCCATATCTCAGAAAATTAACATGGATATCCTAAGATTTTACTGTCTTTCGTAATTGATAATAGTTTAAAATTTGAAACAAAATATGTTTAATTTGTGCCTTTTAATTCATGCATAATTCCATAGATACAGATATTTATAGTTAAACTTTCATTGTAAAATATAGCATTAGCCTTTAGAAAAAATTACAGATGCTTTAATTTACATTAGAGCATTCATAAAAGGCATAAAACAGAGAAAACAAAGTATTTAATTTTCAAAAAGATGATAGACCTGCTATTTTTATGTTTATGCTACTTAATATGATCTTCATCATTCACTTACAGATCCAGAAAAATAAATTATATTTTAAACACAAGTGAACTTGATATTTAAAGAATTTATATCTGAAATTTGTTAGTAACAAATATTCATTTCATAATAGAAAGGTCATCATAAATCTAGGTTTATTGGATAAACTTAGATTTTAATACACTGTTCATAAGAAGACAAACAACAAGAAAATAGGCCTTAGATGATTTTAAAGAGGCTAATCTAAAGCCAATTACGGACTAGAAAAATCAAGTATATACGTTGTTTGAACTGTATTCATAAAAAGCATAATAAGGTTCTGAGTGAGCCTCTGAAAGGTCTTTTTTAAAATCTTTTTTTAAGTGAAAGAATTGGTATGGATGTTTCATGCTCATTTTCACAATTCTCAGCTTCACCTTTCCCTACTTCCTGACTGAGGGAGTGAGAGATAAGACGTTACTGTACTATAGCAGAAATAGAAAATAATCTGCTTTGATAATACCATCACATGTATCTATGATGTGAACTGAAGCCAATAATGCTTATGAAGAATCCTATGTTTACCTACAATATAATAAACTTCATTCATAAGTCTGCACTTTGGAAAAATAATTAAGCAAATAAAGCCAATAACAATTAGAGAAGGAAAATTTTCAGAAAAAAAGACTATACATTTCACTGGTTGTCTAATAACACCAGGTGCCATTCATAATTAATATAAATCACATTGAGTCTCTCGTCAGATGGACAAAATCAATTTAATGCACCTAACCACTCCATTCTTTCCATCAAATCTCTTTTAAATTATTAATGTCTATAAAAGAAAGAAAAACTATCTCAAGACAAACAGGGTATGTTCTATCTTAAAATAGTGGAAAGGTGGTATGTTTACTCTATCTATCAGAAATTTCTTCAACTACAGTTAAAGTTGAAAAGTTGATGAGAAATTTCCAGTACCCAATTGAGAAAAATATTAGCAGCAAAGGATATTACATAAATAAGTCATTAAAAATAAATTCATTCACAAGGATTATAAAAACATACTATACAGACTTTGTTTTATAACTATGCAGCATGAGAAATTAAAGGTAGCAGTATTTGTGTAGTGCCTCACAATTCTGTTATATAAAACAGCACAATGGAATAGATTAAAATATATAAATATTTAAGTGGAATATCTATAACCCAAGTAATTGTATGTTTTTGCATAATGGAAGACAGGAAAATAAATGCTTTAGAAGTTCATTCTTGTAAAATATTAAGTCTTAACAGATACCTTGTGATTTCTAAGAAATGTATAGATAAAATGAAATATATAGTTAGGATATATGAAAAAGACAGACTATAAAACAAGGTGACAAAATAAGCCAAACAAAGTGTTAGAAAGAAAAGCATGAATGTGCTAAATTGTTTGTATTACAAGGATGAAGACTGATATTATGACAAATTGCATGTCATAGAAAAGCCTTTTCAACCTTTCAAACCATAAAGATGTTTGTGTATTGGCTTATATTTTCAGATTATTCACAATTTAAGGAACTTTAATGTTGATTGATTTGGTGGCTCAATTTTATTTTTCTTCTCTTTTTACTTTGCGCCATCAGTATTAGTTGTAGTAGCAAGACATCTGTTCAAAAAGTGGAAATTACTTGTAAAGTATTCACAGAAGAAAAAGGATTAGTTTCCTCTCCAGAATTCATTTAAAGCTCTGTAGCTCTAAGACAAAGCTTTGTTGGTGACCACAACACTCTAACCACAACCAAGTTGTTTGCAATCAGAAACTATTCCTTTCTGCTCTAATCTAATACTTCCCATGACTGGGTATATATGCTTATTTTAGCAACAATCATCTTGTATGTTCTACAGTGCTCTGAATACTCACAACACCCTTTTCATCTCTGCTAAAACATTGCTAAAGCAACAGATTTGCTGGTTGCTGCATATCTTCTTCCCAAAGCATTCTTATCCCATTCAAGTTAGGGGTCCATGTTCACAAAGGCATGTACTATACTCAACCACGATTCCCAAAGACCAACAGATCTATTTCTCAGCTACTACTTCTCTGTATTTTGGCTTATTTGGGCACTTTTCTCTCTACCATTCCTCAGCCAACTACTCAGCCAACATTCTCTCAGTTCAACTTTAGTACTTGTGAATAGTAATTGTGGATATGGCTTTTTCTCTCCTCCTCCTTCTCTTCCTCTATTTTGCTTTTTCTTCTTTATCTTGATTCTCCTCTCTATTGTTTCCTCTTCTTTTCTTTCATCCTCCTCTTTTGAGAAGGTTTCAATTTTTATTATTCTTAATAATACCATTCTTAATGGGACTTCCACCAAGATGGCTGAATAGGAACAGCTCCGGAGCGCAATTCACAGTGAATGCAATGTGGAAGGTGAATGTTCTCTGTATTTTCAACTGAGGTACCAGGTTCATCTCAATGGGACTGGTTGGACAGTGCATGTAGCCCAAGGTGAGCAAACCAAGGAAGGGTGGAGCACTGCCTCACCTGGGAAGTACGATGGGCCGGAAGACCCCCCTCCTACCCAACAGAGGCCATTGGGGAATTTTCCTGCCACTCTGGCACTCTGGTTCAGATACTGTGCTTCTCCCACAGTCTTTACAGCCCACAGACCAGGAGATTCCCACTGGGTTCATGAGCACTGCAGGTTTCCAGCACAAACCTGGGTAGCCATTTCAGCTGGTGCCTGGAACACCTGCGAGACAGAGCTGCCCATTCCCCTGAAAAAAAAGGGGGCTGAAGGCAGGGAGCCAAGTGATCTGGCTCAGAAGGTCCCACCCCCACAAAGACCAGCAAACTGAAACCTACTGGCTTGAGATTTTCACAGTCAGCACAGCAGTGTGAGCTCAAATCAGGATGGCGGAGCTTGGTGGGGAAGAGGGACATCCACCATTACTGAGGCAGTCTGCCATTACCAAGGCAGTTCTAACCTTACCTGTGTAAACAAAACTGCAAGAAAGTTTACACAGCAGCTGGGCAGAGCATGAGGCAGAACACCTCTGCAGGCAGACTGTGACTAGACTCCCTCCTTGCTGGGCAGAGCATCTTTGAAAAAAGGCAGCAGCCCATCAGGGACTTATAAAGTCCTACCTTCCCAGAACAGAGCACCTGGGAAAAGGGGCAGTTGTGAGTTCTGTTGGAATAGAGTTAAACACCCCTGCCCAGCAGCCCTGAAGGAAGCAATGGAGCTCCCCAGCACAGCACCTGAGCTCTGATATGGAACAGACTGCCTCTGCAAGTGGCTCCTTGACCCCTGTATTTCCAAAGAGACACTTCATATAGGAGAGCTCTGGCTGACATCTGGTGGGTACCCTTCTGGGACAAAGCTACCAGAAGAAGAAACAGGAAGTAATCCTTACTGTTCTGAAGCCCTAGTGGGTGATTCCCAGACAAGCAGAGTCTGCAGTGGACCTCCAGCACTCCTTCAGCAGAGGGGCCTGGCTGTTAGAAGAAAAACTAAAAAACAGAAGGAAATAGCTTCAACATCAACAGAAAGGACATTCACTCAGAGACCCCATCTGAAAGTCACCAACTTCAAAGACCAAAGATAGATAAATCCACTAAGATGGGAAGAAACCAGCACAAAAGGATGAAATCAACAAAAATCAGAACACCTCTCCTCCTCCAAAGGACTACAACTCCTCACCATCAAGGGAATAAAACCAGATGGAGAATGAGTTTGACTATTTGACAGAAGCAGGCTTCAGAAGATAGGTAATCACACACTTTTCTGAGCTAAAAGAACATGTGCTACCCCAATGCAAAGAAACTAAGAACCTTGAAAAAAGGTTAGATGAAATGCTAACAAGAATAAACAGCTTAGAGAAGAATACAAACAACTTGACGAAGCTGAAAAACAGATCATGAAAACTTCGTGAAACATACACAAATTTCAGTAGCCAATCAACTAAGCAGAAGAAAGGATATCAGAGACTAAAGATCAATTAGATTAAATAAAATGAGAAGGCAAGATTAGAGAATAAAGAGTGAAAATAAATGAACAAAACCTCCAAGAAATACAGGATTATGAGAAAAGGCCTAATCTATGTTTGATTGGTGTACCTGAATATGATGGGGAGAATGAATCCAAGCTGGAAAACACTCTTCAGGATATTATCCAGGAGTACTTTCCCAAGCTAGCAAGGCAGGCCAACATTCAAATCCAGGAAATATAAAGAACATCATAAAGATATTCCTCAAGAAGAGCAACCCCCAAGGCACGTAATAGTCAGATAGATTCACCATGGTTGAAATGAAGGAAAAAACGCTAGCAGCAGCCAGAGAGCAAGGTTGAATTACCCACAAAGGGAAGCCCATCAGACTCATTGCAGGTCTCTTGGCAGAAACCCTATAAGCCAGAAGAGAGTGGGGGCCAACATTCAACATACTTAAAGGAAAGAACTTTCAAGCGAGAATTTCATATCCAGCCAAACTAAGCTTCACAAGTGAAGGAGAAATAAAATCCTTTATGGACAAGCAATTGCTGAGAGATTTCATCACCACCAGGCCTGCCTTACAAGAGCTCTTGAAGAAAGCATCAAACATGGAAAGGAACAACCAGTACCAGCCACTCCAAAAATAAACCAAATGGTAAAGAGCATTGACACAATGAAGGAACTGCATCAACTAACGGGCAAAACAACCAGCTAGCATCAAAATGGCAGGATCAAATTCACACATAACAGTATTAATCTTAAATGTAAATGGGCTAAATGCCCCAATCAAAAGACACAGACTGGGAAATTGGATAAAAAGTCAAGACCCATAGGTGTGCTGTATTCAGAAGACCCATCTCACGTGCAAAGACACACGTAGACTCAAAATAAAGGAATGGAGGAAGATTTACCAAGCAAATGGAGAGCAAAAAAAAGCAGGAGTTGCAATCCTAGGCTCTGATCAAACGAACTTTAAACCAACAAAGATCAAAAGAGACAAAAAAGAGCATTACATAAAACATTTTTAATTGGCTTTATTATAGCTTATGAATTTTCAACAGAAAACACATCTCTTTCTGCCTTCATACAGGATTGGATATTTGCTACAACCTTCTTAGTGTGCCACTGACTCCTATCAGTCATGCCTTCTTCACACCACTCGGTCTACTTTGAAACTCCTAACCTATTGCGTTTTGCAATGCAAGCCTTTCCATTTGCTGTTCCTTCAGGCGGGAACATCAGATATCTGTCTGAGTGGCTGGTTCATTCACTTACATTAGTTATTAACTCATAAATCAGTTTCCATAAGTAACCTTCCTTGACTAATCCATGGAAAAGTACAAGTATACTGTCAATACCCTATCCCACATTCTTTTCACCTTCCTTTATGTATTGTGTTTACTTTTCGTCTCTTCCATAGGAATAAAACATTCCTGATGGCAGGAGTTTTACACCTGGTGTTTCAGTGTTGCAAATGCAATGAAGAGAGCATTGCCTGACTTATACTAGACTTTTAAGAAGTTCTTGTTTAATGAATAAATACATTTCATATGAATGAATGAAACAAGTCAGTAATACTTAAGTATAGTTTCAATAGGTACAAATCCTATTATCTGCCTAGCCAGAAGACATATAAAAATATTTACTATCAAAACATTTTTGCTTGGCTTAATAATTTAAGTTAAGCAAAGTTAAAAGATACACCTAAGTTTTATTGATTATCGTGTTGGAAAATATATATCACAGAAAATGGGTCAAAAGAAGAAATCAAAATAGGTCTCCTTATATTATTTATTATAATAATAAAGATATAATATATTTGAGGGAAAGTTAAATACATGTAAAAACAGCTTTACGATGACTAGAATTCTGATTCTGACTCAATACTACTTTTAAAATTTAAATAACTATGAATACTATATTAATATATCTATATAAATGTGTGTGTGTGTATACACACATTCTTGTATGTGCCTATGGGCCATGAAGCCATTTCCTTTCCAAGAGATTCTTCGGAAATACTCTATTCGTCTTTTAGTATGTTTACTTTCATTTGTTATGGAGGCCAACATTAGTTCCTATAAAAAATAGATATTGTATGCAAGAGTATTTCTATTTCTTACAAAGGACCCTATGGCTAACCAAATCAGACCACTGAGAAACAAACTGTTTGGTTCAGGTGAAAAAAAATTAAAGAAACCTATGAAGGACGATATCAAGGGGAAGTTAGACATTTAGAATATTGCAGTATAATTTTTGGTTTCTGCAATATTCTAATATTCTAACTTACCAAGACCTGATTAGACATACCTTCCTGTCTTTTAAGCTGTCTGAGAGCTGCCTATCATGCTGGCATATTTCCTCACTTTGTAAGTATGCAAATTTTGAGTCACTTGGTGCTTTTTCAGAGCACTGCTTCTGTTTATTTGGGAAATTATTGAAAATTTCAAAGCCGGGAGTAAACATTCTAAGTAGTTTATATATAGAGTTAAATTTAAAAATGTGAAGGAACTTTAGGACTAGAAAATTATTGTGAAAACGAAAATTGTCATTCTAGAAATAAGGGCAAAAAAATCAGTATTAGAAAGATATTAAGCAAAATAGGTATTAATATGTATTAATTCCAGTGAAATATTGCCTTCCAATTAAATACATTCTGCTTAATAGTCATTTGACAACCACAGAGGCCTCTCATTTATGAAGTCATCTTCACTTACTGAATCAGAGCCTAATTTAGTAAAGCACCATGTAGAAAGACAGTTATTCATGAATTCACACAAAAGCACTCGGACTCCTACCTATAGAGGTCACCAGATAGTAACATTAATTTCATAATCATAAAAAGTAGCCCTATACCATCACAGAGGCGAAGAAATGGGATCAGTTATTTGGTCTTCAATTAATTCTTAGATGGTCTTTCTTGTGGTTGCTTTCTTCAAATTATAATATTGACATGTTATTATATATGACTTAATTTTTCTAACATTTGCACTCAGAAGCAAATAATGGGCCCAAGTTAGATGAGTGAATTGAATGAATGAATGAATGAATCATTACAATAGAATAACACTTAAAAAAAAAAAAACTTTTCTCTTGTACTATAGCATATACTATCTACCAGTAAATCTAATAAAGAAGAATCATGATCCTTTTTCTGTTGAGAAAATAGTCTTGGGAATGCATTTCAAAAATACTTCCCAGGTTTTAAAGGTCTTTTATATTATCATTGTTATTAACTGTCATTTTATTTCATAACCCATCTCTGTCTCTTCGTCTCTTCAATGATGGCAATAATGATGTAACCATTTACATAACACATAAACCTTTTTTTTTTTTTTTTTTTTTTTTTTTTTTTTTTGAGATGGAGACTTACTCTGTTGCCCAGGCTAGAGTGCAGTGGCATGACCTATCTGCTCACTGCAACCTTTGCCTCCCTTGTTGAGGAAATTATTCTGCCTCAGCCTCCCATGTAGCTGGGATTACAGGCAGGTGCCACCATGCCTGGCTAATTTTTGTTTTTAGTAGAGATGGGGTTTTACCATATTGGCCAGGCTGGTCTCGAACTCCTGATCTCAAGTGATTTGCCCACCTTGGCTTTCCAAAGTTCTGGGATTACAGAACACATAAACTTTTTAATTGTTCCAAGTTACTTCTAGTCAAAAACATCATCTTACTAGAAAGTCCTGGTGTTGCCTCTCAAATTCCCATTAAACTATATAAAAATAAGATACAAATTAAAATGGATAACTCAAAAAAGAAGTCTGAAAACCTATGTAATGCCTGAATATGAGTGCTATTTTCAGTGACTATAAGACAAAAATATTGAAGTCAGAATTATTCTCAGTGGTTAACATAAGTTATACTACCTTAAAAAACAAGTCTGTTGGAGTGAAAGAACAAAGGGGCTGCTTCATCTTTCTGCCTCTTCCTGATATCTGGTTCAGGCACTCAGAGTCTGTATCAAGGAGATAACTGGGCAGTCAGCCAGCGACTTCACAAGTATTGATTCTTTTGGAGACTAGAGCATTGCGCCTCCACCTTAACAAGTTCTTCTCTTCCCACATCATTTTGCTGCCTGAAATACTTAGAAAACAGTTGGGTAGGAAGTGAATGAAAGAACCGAAGGGAGCAAAGTGAACCCTAAGTGGCTAATGCACAGTGATGTGTCATTTTAACAAGTATATCATTTAGAAAGCATTGAAATTATGAAAAGTATTGTAACCTTGAATGCAGATTAAACATTTTTAACTGTCAACCACACTATAAAGAATATTTATTCATTTTTCTAATTATCTTTAAATGGTATAGACTTTCCAATAAGACATATTTCAAGGTGCTGGTTCTCAACAGAGAAAACCTTTTACAAACTCTTAGAAACTCTAGAAATTTTACAAAACTTAACAAAAAATTTACATTCTCTCCCAGCAGTACAGGGTAAAGTGAGGATATCACATATCTACTGCTTCCAAATACCTGATATACAGAAAAGTTATTCCTACCTTGAAAATAATGATATGACCCATATCCCAGCAAGGTGCTTAACACTTAGCTGGTAGGGGGGTAAACATGAGCATTTAACATTGGCAACAAATTTCCTTCATGAAGTGAAGATAAAAGAAAGTTATTATTGGAATGAGTGGGCAGGAAGCCAAGGACAAACAACAAGATAAAATACGATACTGAGTTTCCCTGTGGGAAGGATAAAGAATAGCTGAAAAGAAAAGAGAAGAGAAGCCACAGAGAATCCAGAAAATTTTAGGCCGAAGAAGTTGAAGTTGCTATTAAAAGCCTTTGGCAAGCAAAAGCTCTTCATGAAACAGGTTTGCTAGTATTTAATTTGAAACTGTTTCTGTTGCTATGATACCATACTCACCTTTTCATCTTCTTCAGTAACATCTAATAAACAAATCAATTTCTTGGGGTGAAAGGGGTGCGTGCGTGTGTATACGCACAGACGCACATGGTGTTGTTTTGTTTTGCGTTATTTTTCCTCAAAAGCAAGAACTGGGCTTATTTTCAAGTCCAGACTGACATAATTCAGGGCAAAGATTTCATATCTAGGATGGCAAAAAAGTCCATTAAACAAGGAAGCAAATGTTTCGACCATGAGAACATGAATCATTTTTATCATTCTCTAGGACACTTAAAGATGCTTGGGGACAATTCTGGAAGTCCAGAGCGAAATTTTCTATTAAGTCAATCGTATCTATGCCTCAAATGGAAAGAAGGTTCTTGGACCTAAGTAACACGTGAGTTGCAATGAATAAACTGATAAATATTTACAGCATTGAATCATAGAGACCATTCCCTCATTTTACACATAGGAAAAAAGCAAAAAGAGATGAAAGTGATATGATTAAACACATCAGCTAGAAGGTGGCAACATCTCTGCTTTGTAGCATTTGACAGGAACACAGCTCTTCATAATATTCTGTGATTCAAATCCCTCTGGTTTAATAAGGTTACACATCCTGAATCTGCTTTAGATAGGAAATATTCTTGAGATTTTCTTTCTGAATGCATTTGAATGTATAAACAGATACAAAAGAGGTCATATTTCAAAAATCACAGATCAGAGTCCAGTGTTTTCTCTATGTATTTATCCTTTGTAATACATGCTTGATTAGCATATCAACTTGGATAGAGATGTCCTTCCCTGGAACTCTCAATATTAGTGGATATTTTTTACCTATGTTGTTAAATAAAACATATAAAACCAAAATAACTTTTCTAATCTACTGCTTCCTAAGGTTTCGATTAATGCTATCCTTAGGCAAGAGAGTTATTAGTAGCTGGAAAAAGGGAACTACAGTGCAGGTTCTATTATTGGAAATGCTGAAATACAGATAGGACTATGTCTGATTCTTTCAGAATTACTCATTTATATTATCTGCTTCCGTTCTTTTTCCAAGAAGCAGAATCAGGGATGATAAGAATAGCAGTAATAGCGTTTTCCATGAATAAAATGGACCAGGTTCCTATAAATAATGCATGTCAAATTAACTAGCTGCAACATCCTTGACATGCACAATCCTTTCTGGTTATGAGTTCTACAGACACAAAATGTGTGTTCCAAGTAAAAACACCACCATGCGTTGCCACTGGAGGCCTTCATTCTCTCCTAATCGATTGCTACTCAGTTTACACTAAGAAATTGTTCAGTAATGCAGTTTAAGTGTATCTTTATTTCTGTTTCTTTTCATCTTCATTAATATTACAAAATGTTAAGAATTATTCCCTGGAGATGAAAAACATGCTACCAGTTTCTGAAATTATTATGTAATCCATTTGAGCATTTTTTGATATACTGAAAAAGTAAAATATAATTTTAAGAGTAGTGGGTATAATTGTATCTATATCTCAAACTGAAAATACTAAATTCAGGTATTTAGAGATGCTAAATATTTTGGATATGTTTACTAGAAACTCTGTTCTCAGAGATAAAAACTACATTACCTAATAAGCTCTTCTACTTGTTTCTTTCCTAATGATGCCAACCTTTTTCTTGATATTTCCTGTCTGTTTTAAGATTGTACATTTTTTATAATTCTGACTATCCTGAGTTTCACATTTCTTCTGTAAAGAAATAATTTGAACTCAGAGTACTTAAGTTTTTGGGCTTTTTTTTTTTTTTGAAACAGAGTCTCACTCCGTCACTCTGTTGCCTAGGCTGGAGTGAAGTGATGCAATCCCGGCTCACTGCAACCCCTGCCTCCTGGGTTCAAGTGATTTTCCTGCCTCAGCCTCTTGAATAGCTGGGACTACAGGCATGCACCACCACACCTGGCTAATTTTTCTGTTTTTAGTATAGATGGGGTTTCACCACGTTGGCCAGGCTAGTCCCAAAACCCTGACTTCAGGTGATCCACCCACCTTGGCATCCCAAAGTGCTGGGACTACAGGCGTGAGCCACTGCACATGGCCTAAGAACACTTAAGTTTTTAAAAAGCATATTCGTGAGTAATAACTAATTTGATTTTTATTATAATATATATATCATATATATATATTAAAATGCCACCATGCATTGTCAATGAAAGCCTGCATTCTGTCCTAATTCATTGCTACTTAGTTTACACTAAGAAATTGTTCAGTTCTGCAGTTTTATGGCCACAGAGATTTCTGCTCTTGCTTTTCTATTCAAAGAGATTGATTCTTGTGAAAATATCATCAAATCTCAACCAGTTTGTCCAACTTCCCATTTTCCTGAGGGAAACATGAAGGAGAAACATTTAGGGAAAATCGGGTGATTTTATTTTAGGGAAGTGGGTAGCTGCTTTTCAGAACTTGTAAACATGATACACTGAGATGAACCACATATGAGCACAATAATTGATTTTAAGATTTATCTTGATGGAAGTAGGTTAAACAATATGTTCCTCTCCCCTGAAACCATAACAGAGAATTTAAGGATAGGTATTTTGAAGACAGATGTGTATGTTCAAATTCCACCTCAGGAACTTGGGTCTATTACTGAAGACTCTAAATCTCAATTTTCTATACATAACTCAAAGATTTGATGTGAAGGTTTAAGGAAATAAGTCATGAGAAGTGTCTACCATAGTGCATGATACATAATGAACATGAAATAACAATTGTTATCATTTCTATTCTTAAGTTCATGAGGTCTGACTATTTGGATAATAGAGTAGAGTAATGGAAAGACAAACCCAAAAAAGAAGGCCAAATTCAGACTTGAGCACAGATGAAATAAACCTTTGGCAATTTCTATGCCAGGTCTACCCACCTAGAAAAAGCCCCAAATAGTCTCAGAACACCAGCTACACATAGTGGGGACATCTTTAAACTCACTTGGTAGAATGGGTTTCCTCAAGTATGGTCCAGCTTCAATCACCTGGAATACTGGCTAAAAAAAATTAAGTAGCAGTCATAATATTATTAAACACAAATTCAAAAGTTATGGATAAAAAACATGCTTCAGATTTCTTTCTGAATGTATCTGTATATATATAAATTGGCTTGAAATATATTTTTGAAATTTATGTGTTTTTGTTGTTGTTATTGTTTTGAGATGGCCTTTTGTTCTTGTTACCCAGGCTGGAGTGCAATGGCACAATCTCGGCTCCCTGCAACCTCCACTTCCAGGGTTCAAGTGATTCTCCTGCCTCAGACTCCCAAGTAACTCGATCTACAGGTGCCCACCACCACTCCTGGCTAAACTTTCTGTATTTTTAGTAGAGATGGGGTTTCACCATTTTGGCCAAGCTGGTCTCGAACTCCTGAACTCAGGCGATCTGCCTGCCTTGGTCTTCCAAAGTGCTGGGATTACAGGTATAAGCCACCAAACCTGGCCAAAATTTACTTATATTTGACTCACTTTCAAACTTGGATAAATGGACAGCACACAAACTCATACACTTAACCTTTCAGATTCAGGAAAAGGCTGTCTGGTCCTAATTTGTCATATTCCACCAAGCTGGCTTTGGATGAACTGTAGCTTACTCTTTGGGGTCATTACATTCCCATATTTAGAACCCTAGTGACTCTCAATTTTCTACACGATGATGCCTTTATTAAGAATTAAAGGGGATTGTTAAAATATGGGATTAAGCTCTGTAGTAAGATATGCTAGGCCCGGCCGGGCACGGTGGCTCACACTTATAATCCCAGCACTTTGGGAGGCCAAGGAGGGTGGATCATGAGGTCAAGAGATCAAGACCATCCTGATCAACATGGTGAAACCCCGTCTCTACTAAAAATATAAAAATTAGCTGGGCATGGTGGCGCACGCCTGTAGTCCCAGCTACTCAGGAGGCTGAGGCAGGAGAATTGCTTGAATCCAGGAGGCGGAGATGGCGGTTAGCCGAGATCGCGCCATTGCACTCCAGCCTGGGTAACAAGAGCGAAACTCCGTCTCAAAAAAAAAAAAAAAAAAAAAAAAAAAAAAAAAAAAAAAAAAGATATGCTAGGCCCAGTTTGATCTGCTTTCTTCTAACTGTCCATTTTCTATATTTTATGTCTACCTATATTAAATTCTAGGTTCCAGAACACTAAATTCTTCTAAGCTGACAGTACACTTTCAGTGTCTTTCCAGACTTTTCCCTTTCTACTTGGAATACCTTTCTATTGCCTTTGGAATTGGACCATTCTTACATATTTTTTATGGCGCAGTTCAGAAGTCTCACCCCTTAAGAAACTTTCCCTGACTGCCAGGGTGAAAGCAAACATAAGAGGCACACTCACAGTGAGACTGCTGTTCCTCTTCTGGGTCTCCACGGTACCAGTACCCTGTTACTGAATCTTCACAGCGCTTTCTAATTATCTGTTTACTCTCTCCTGCTTGCTGGGCAACTTAAGGGGACTGTGATTACTACAGTCACACAGGGCCTCGCTCTCAGAAGGGCTCCACACTGGGGTTTCGATGATTTATAGTCATTGTCTTGAAATGTTAAATAATTTTATCTTGAATTTGTTCTTTCTAAACAAAGCCTGGTAGGACAATATAAGGTGTGTGGGTGTGCCCGCATGTGGGGGCGAGGAGGAGGGAGGGAGGGAGGGAGAGAGAGAGAGAGAGAGAGAGAGAGAGAAAGAGAGAGAGAGAGAGAGAGAGAGGTGGGGTGGGGGGGGGCTTAAAACCTTTCCTAACAGGCAATCTCCCTCCAATTGTCTCTCACTTACCCTAGACAGATCCTCAATTTCTCTTGCTGTCCGGGGCCCTGGGGCCCACTTCATTCCCCCTTTGCCATCTCCACCCACTGCAACCAGACTCCAGCGGGCCACTGGCGCAAGAAAGGTCAGAGTCAGGTAAGTGGTCCATGGAGTCTCAGTGCGGGGTATGGTGCTATCTCCATCCTCTTCTAGCATATCACTGTGCATTCAGTGATTCATTGGGAATTCGGACTTTTGGGCCTCTTACTCAACTGGGGTTCAGGAATCCAAAAGAAACGGACTAGAGTTTGAAATCTCTTGGGGGTAGTCTATCCTTTAGGGATTCAATCGGTGAGCTGGGGCGAAGGTAGTACGTATAACTGTCCTCAAGACAGCGCCACATTGAGTAGCAAATTTAAAAAAAATAAAATCACAGGTCAAAAATAGACTGCAAAAGAATGTAACAGTTTGTATTGTATTACCTTGAATGACAGTTTTTTTTTTTTTTTTTTTCTTGTTTTCTGAACAAGTTCTCTTGTTCTTGTTTTGCCCGGTGCCTTGCATATGATATAGTCCATCTCCGACTACTTGGGATTATAAGCACTATAAATTTGGGACTGTCTTATCCATCTCTATAATTGCAACACATGGAATTGTACCTATTACATATTCAGAACTCTCTATATATCTTTTAAATAAATCAATAATTAATGCGTAATAAAATTCATCACCTTACCTATGTAGGTACACTTGAACGGTGATCTCTGTGATTAAGGAATATTTGCAGAAAACATTTGACTTGTTCATCATGATATAAAATAAATATTTGTAAAAGCTGTATACAACTGAAATCACATTTTCCCAAAACTAGTATAATTGACTTGATTTCCTGCTTCTTTTCAAAGGATAGGGTTAAATAGTTTTGCAAAACATTTTGTTGTCTGCCCGATTTTAGGAAAAAAAAAAAAAAAGCCAAGCTATGTGCCTTCTTTTTGATTTGATAATGTGATTAAAGAAGTGAGTTTCATTTGTTTTATCAGTAAAGGATTTTGAATTGCCCTAAGCAGCAGTATACTAACAACTTGGAAGAAAGATGCATTCAGCAAAGAAATACATATGTATATATTTATCTATAAATGGATATTAATGATTAAATAAAGCACAAAAATGAATTATTTTATGTACTATAATATCTAAGCCATTTGACAATTTACCATGCTTATAATATCTATTTTGCCATTATAAATGTTTATTTCAGACACAAAGAAAGGCAAAGAAAAACCTTGAGGGTGGAATGCTTTTGTAAATAAACAAGTGCTGTGATATGCCTAGACAAAATTAGGTGAATGTTAATTGGCATTTAATTAATTTGCTACTACTGGTTGCTGACTACAAAATACAGAGGGATATTATAGCCTGGTCTTGTGAGGAAAAATTCAAGAACATTATTGCAAAAGTGGATATTTGGGTTAAATGCTTTAAATGTAAAGAGACCTGTGCTAAAGATTGTAATCTTTACTTAGTAAGTCAACCATTTAAAAATTATATACCAGAAATTGAATGAGATACATGAGATAGTGCAGTAAACAAAGCAGATAGAGTCTCTGCCCTCATAGATTCCGTGACCCAATAGAGATGAAAGACATCAACCAAGTGATTATAAGTATTTTTAGTAAACAGCTACATGAATAACATGAGATCCATCCTGATATTAAGAGCAGTACCAGGGAACAGTTTACTGAAGAAATTATGTTTAAATTGCGACCCAAACGATAAGAGAAAATTAGAAAGGTCAAAAGATAAGATGTAGCAGACTTTCCAAGTTTGCTATTTTGCTAACAGATAATAAATCTATCTCTACAATTCTTTACATATTTTGATAAAGGAATTCGATAAATTTTTTATAACAGCGCTACTAATTTGGAATGTGTGATAGCTTCAAGAAATTACACAATTACATTTGTATTCTGTGAAAGAGAGACTTGCTAAGCAAATTAGTAAAGGAGAAATATAACTTATAATGAGACCACACTATTTAGAAAAGTGGTTTAATAAATGGAATGATTCGGTAACAAAAAAGTGACATTTCAATATTTAAGACTGGCCTCCCTAAAATTTGCTCCAAACTAGAGAGATATTACATTAAGTTTCCAAGGGTGATTTGCATTGTCTCATCAGCCAAAAATTCTTCCAAACTACCAGCTGTCCTATGTTAGAAAAATAATTTAATCTTTTTGTGTCTTTATCTATATGACAGAAAAGTACTGCCCCAGGACACGTGTGAGAATAAAGTAAGTCTAAACAGAATGCTTAAGGTCCTAGGACATCCTAAATTACATAGTGGATAATAAATAGATTATGTTTTCTTTCTTTATACAATTATTTATTCCTTTGGTTTTTCAGCAAATGTACATAGAATGTCTAGTGTTTGAATAGCATAGAACAGGGTTAAGAAAATATTTAGAGCCAATCATACCTAGTTTTAAATAGATTGTACCTTTGGCAGCTGTGTTCCTGTGCATAAATATATAAATTCTTTGATCATAAGTTTCCAAATGTATAAAATATAAATAATAACTGTATTTCAGAAACATTATAAGAACTGTAATTTTATATATAATGTCCAGCAAGTGAAAAAGAATACTCAAGAAATGCTAGTTTTCTCATCCCTCTATTATCACTTATTACAGTGTGATAGGTGCAATGGTGAAAAAAGATGAATCATTCATTGTCTTCTCCTCCTCATATAGTTGATATTGCTCTGTATGGAAAGACTATACAAAAATAATTTAAATGTATGGATGGATTTTCTACCAAGGAAAACATAAGAAAGGTAAACATAAAGCCTTGTATGTATTCAAAAGATTAAATAACTGAAACTAGAATAAGGGAACTAGCACTGTTTTCCAGAAATAAATATGTTCTACAAAACAAACAAACAAAAATCACCAATATTGCATTGTCTGATGAGCCAAGAATTCTTCCAAACTATATACCAGCTCTCCTATGATGAGAAAATAATTTAATCTCTTTGAACCTGTCTCTTTATCTATACTACAGAGAAAATACTGCCTCAGGACACGTGAGAATAAAATAAGTCTAAACAGAATGTTTAAGGTCCTAGAACATTCTAAATTATACAGTGGATAATAAATACAATTTATTTTTTTCTTCATACAATCATTTATTCCTTTGCTTTTTCACCAAATGTGAAATACAACACAAACACAAACCAAATGTAAAACACACACACACACAAACACAAATACAATGTGTAATGAACAAATCAGGTAAGTTAGGATATCCTTCACCTGAAGTATTTATCATTTATCATTTCTTTGTGTTGAGAACATTCCAAATTTTCTCTTCTAGTGATTTGAAATATATAATTATTAATAACTATATTCACTCTGCTATCAGACACAAGAACTTATTTCTTCTTCCTAATTGTAGTTCTGTACCCATTAACCAATCCATAGTCACTTCCCCTCCCTACTACCCATTAAAGCTCTGGAAACCACCAGTCTACTCTATCCCTCCATGAGATTAATTTTTTTATCTCCTATATGTGAGTGAGAACATGTGATGTTTGTCTTTCTGAGCCTGACTTATTTCATTTAAAATTATCACCTCCAGTTTGATTGATGTTGCCGCAAATAACAGGCTTTCATTCTTCTTTAAGGATGAATAATAATTCATTGTGTATATATACAATATTTTATTTATTTTCTGTTGATGGACATTTAGGCTGATTCAATATTTTGCCTATTGTGAACTATGCTGCCTTAAACAGCATAGTTTTGTGTTTTCAAATATTGGAAAACGCATGGACTTGTGTTTTCAAATATTGATTTCCCTTCTTTTGGATATATATATGCATCAATGGGATTACTGGAGAATACACTTGTATTTTCAGGTTTTTGAGGAAGCTCCACACTGTTTCCTATAATGGCTACAATACTTTATATTCTCATCAACAGTGTAAGAGAGATCCACCTCATATCCTTGCTAACATTTGCTATTTTTTTTGTTTTTTTGGCTTTTTTTTTTGGTAATAGTCATTTTAACTGGGGTATAGTAACATCTCATTATGGTTTTGATTTGCATTTCCCTGGTGATTAGTGATAATGAGCATTTTTTTCATATACCTCTTGGCCATTTGTATCTCTTCTTTTAAGAAATACCTATTTAGATCCTTTGCCCATTTTCAAATCAATTTTCTTTGTTTTTCTGCAGTTTGGTTGTTTGAGTTACTTATATATTCTAGTTATTAGTTACTTGTCATGTGAGTAGGTTGCAAATGGTTTCTTCCATTCTAGAGTTTGTCTCTTTACTCTGTTGATTGTTTCCTCTACAGTGCAGAAGCTTTTTAGCTTGATGTAAATCCATTTATCTATTTTTGGTTTTGTTTCTTGTGCTTCTAAGGTTTTACCAAAAAAATCTTTGCCTAGACCAGTGTCTTAACATGATTCCCCAATGTTTCCTTCTACAGATTTTATAGTTTCAGGTTTTATATTTAACTTTTTAATCCATGTTTTTAAATTTTTTTGTATATGGTGAGAGATAGGGGTCTTGTTTTCTTCTGCATATGTCTACAAAATCAAAATACAAAAATCAATAGCATTCCTACACATCAACAGCAAACAATCTGAAAAGGAAACCAAGAAAGCAATCTTTACAGGAGCAATAAAAAACACAAAATGTCTAGGAATAAATTCAGCTAAACGAGTGAAAGATGTCTATAACGAAACCATAAAACCCCTGATGAAAAAAATTGAAGAGGATAGAAAATCATGGAAAAATATCCCATGTTTATTTATTGGAAGAATTATACTGCCCGAAGTGTTCTATAGACTCAATGAAATTCCTATTGAAATACCAACAATGTTCTACATAGAAAAAACAATCTTAAAATGTATATGGAACTGTGAAAGACCCTGAATAGCCAAAGCAATCCTGAGCAAAAGGAGCAAAGCTGGAAGCATCACACTACCTGAATTCAAAATTTACTGCAAAGCTAACCAAAGTAGCATGATACTAGCATAAAAACAGACACATTGCCTAATGGAAAAGAATGGAGAATTCTGAAGTAAATTCACACATTTACAGCCAACTCATTTTCAACAAAGATGCCAAGAACATACATTAAGGAATGAAGAGTCTGTGCAAAATAATATTTTAAAGGCTTAAGAGAGCTGTGATAACAGCAAGAAGTAAATGGACTAAAATTTCACAGTGGAAAACAGCCATTAGAAATGATCTCATGATTTTCAGCTATTTTATCTTGGGAGGAGTTTACCTACTCTTGTTGTAAGATGTTGATTGGGCTTAGCTCGCTTGGGGAATAAAAAAACCTGTGAGTTTTTTGTCAGTAAGTGATGAAGTAATAAGTTCAACATTTAAAGGGTCTAAGTTATATAAACTTCTATAGAGGTTTTATGTATTTAGGGGCTAAATGCAGCTTTAGAGAGAGAGAGAAAAAAAAGCCCTTGAAGAAAGTGAAATTTCCACATCATTGTGTTGTACCTACTAATGAGAGGAAGCCTGAAAACAGAAAAGGAACAGAAAAAAGTAGACGGGGAGTGGCAGATTGATTTTTTGTATCTGCAATTGTTTTTCATTTGGAGATAGCAATACACTGAAAAAAATCCTGAAATATGGTTTGTAAAACTTCAAATTTTTGAATAATTATTTTAGAGATGAAGACTCACTGTTTCCCAGGCTGTACGTGAACTCCTAAGGCTGACAGTCTTCTAGCCTCAGCATCTCAAGTAGCTGAGACTAGAGGTATGTGCCACCATGCCTACCTAAAACTCCAGTTTTTCAAAACAAATATGAGAGAGCTTGTCAAATTCTTTCCTATAGTTGTGGTAAAATATTTGTTTTGTGTATTTCCAAGCAGTATCTCATAACATCATTAATAAAGGAAATAAATGTAGCTTGATAAGACTTATTATTCCTATAACATTATTAAGTTCTCTGATTGTTTGATGTCAATCTTTCCCTTTTAAACTCACCTTATGATTATATCCCAAATTTACTTTTTGTTTAATGAGTTAGAGATTTTAAAAATCCTTCTTGGTTTATGTTTTCAAAGAGTAGTTTTGCTAAATTATTTGATTTTTTCAGAGCCTTCTTCTTGATTCTTTAGAGAGCACCAGCATTAATTCCTTATATAATTTTCAAGTCCAGATTTTATTCTTGCAATATCTTATTTTACTTAAGACTTTTATTATGGCCATAATGTTATTTGTATGGTTTTCTGACTGAAATCAGTGCCAGAAAAACATGTATCAATTTGTAAAACTAACATTTCACTGTATCCATGTGATCCCTAAAGTTTCCTAAAATTTCCTCATAAGATGTGTTTCAGAAAATTATGTGAAGTTTATTTCTCTCAGAATCATTGGCTAAGGAATTTATTCTAGAATATAAAATTAAAAATATATAAAGCACTTAATTGCTAATGTATTTTCTCTAGTTTCTTAATTGCATTTTAGGTTTTGAGGTACATGGGAAGAACATGCAAGATTGTTGCATAGGTACACACCTGGCAGTGTCATTTGATGCCTTCCTCCCCATCACCTATATCTGGCATTTCTCCCCATGCTATCTCTCCCCAACTTCCCACCCTCAGCTGACTCTCCTCTATTTCCCCCTGACAGACCCCAGTGTGTGATGCTCCCCTCCCTGTGTCCGTGTGTTCTCATTGTTCAACACCCACCTATGAGTGAGAACATGCAGTGTTCTCTAGTTAATTCCAAACCCTGAAATTAGTTAAGATGAAAAAGTCAAGATGTTAACCAAAATATAACAAAATATATTTTTTCTAACGTCTGAATTTCATGTTGAATATTTGGACAATAATTTCATTGGATTAACAAACCACTGATTATTATCATCATATTGATGTGCTTCAGAGTAAATGAACTAGAAGAAGAAAGGGATGAGAGGTATGATGTTAATTTACTCTGAGGGTTTAGACTTATTGGCAGGTCTTGCTGTGTGAAGTCTTTAAATGCCTATTTGCATGAGCAATGGAAAACTGAAAAAAAAGTAATATTAACATAAAAAGTTGATAAATACTTTTAATGAATCAATAAAAAGTATTCGGGTATTCAGTTATGAAAGAAGGCTTGATGCAATATTTCTATAACAGCAATATGTACCGTGTAATGAAAGCAGTACTTGAGAAAGTATTTAACATTCAACAAAGTGACTCTTTCTAAGTAGCTGAAGAAAATATTCCCCTGTATCACAATATCTTATAAAGAACATTGATGACAAAGAGAATGCTGATCTTAGTAAAGAGAACAGAGTAGGCAGGTAAAGGATGAAGATGTCATTATTAAAAGAAAGCAGGCAATATTGAGCAATGCACAGTGAAACAAAATAAGTACTCATAATTAACTGACAACCAAATTGTGGAATTAACTTCACACTTTATTTAATATATTTTATATTGACTATCTCAATGTTAAAATTTGTAATAATTTAATACTGGCAAGTACTTTTAAAAATCAAGCCAGTCAGTACTCCTTAATATATTCCCTTTCATATGTGCATCTATCCTATTAGTCGTGTTCCTCTAGAGAACCCTGACTCATACACTGCAATAACCAGACAGCATGTTACCAGTACAAACATAGACTCATAGGATATGGAACATATTAGAGTACCCAGGAATAAATCACATACCTCCACCCAATTTACCTTTCAGAAAGTCCACAAAAATATATGATGTGGAAAGTTTATTGTAGTCAAAATATCGTTCTTGGAAAATTAGATAGCAGAAGAAATAAAAATAGACTCCTATTTCTCACCATATACAAAAATAAACTTAAGATTGATTAAATACTTAAATGTAGAACTTGAAACTATAAAAATTCTAGAAGAAATCCTAGGAAACACTCTTCTGGACATTTTTCTAGGCAAATAATTTATGCTTAAGGCCTCAATAGCAAAGGCAACAGAAGCCAAAATAGGCAAATGGAACTAAATTAAAATAAAAACCATCTGCACAGTAGAAGAAATAATCAGCAGAGTGAACAGACAACTTACAGATTGGGAGATAATATCTGCAAGCTATACATCTAGGAAAAATTTAACATCCAGAATCTACATGGAACTGAAGCACCTTAACCAGAAAAAGGAAAACAAAAAACAAAAAACAAAAAACAAAAAACTAAACAATTAAGTCCATTAAAAAGTGGGCAAAAGATACAGGCATTTTTCAAAATAAGGAATACAAATGACCAACAAACATGAAAAAATGCTCAACATCACTAATAATAAGAAAAATTCAAACTTCAGCGAGATACCCTCTTACACCATTCAGAACAACTATTATTAAAAAGTTAAAGAAAAAATAAAAACAGATGTTGGCAAATATGCAGAGAGAAGGAAATGCTCATGTACTGCTGGTGATAATGTAAATTAGTACAACTTCTGTATTAGTCTGTCCTCACACTGCTGATAAAGACATATCCAAGACTAGGTAATTTATAAAGTAAACGAGCTTTATTGAACTCATAGTTCCTCATGGCTGGGGAGGCCTCACAATAATAGTAGAAGGTGAAGGAGTAGGAAAGGCACTTCTTACGTGGTGTCAGGCAAGAGTGTGCAGGGAAACTGTCCTTTATAAAACCATCAGATTTCCTGAGACTTATTCACTATCATGAGAACAGCATGAGAAAAACCTGCCTCCATGATTCAACTGCCTCCCACCATGTCTCTACCACGTGTGGGGATTATGGGAGCTACAATTCAAGATGAGATTTGGGTGGGGACACAGCTAAACTATATCAAACTCTATAGATAACAGTATGGAGATTTCTCAAAGCACTAAAAGTGGAACGACCATTTGATCCAGCAATCCCACTATCCCTCCCAGTATCCACCCAGAGGAAAATATATATGTATAAAAAGACAACTGCACTTGTATATTTATTGCAGCACTAAATAGTAAAGTCATGAAATAAACCTGTCAGTCGATGGATGACTGGATAAAGAAAATATGGCATGCATACCATGGTATACTATGCAGCCATAAAAAAGAAAAAAAAATTACGTCTTTTGCAGCAATATGCATAGAGCTGAAAGCCATTATCCTAAGTAAAATAAGTCATAAACAAAAACAAATGCATGTTTTCACTTAAAATTGGGTACTAAATAATGAGTACACATGAAAATATGCAAGGAAATGGACTGAGGATTCGAAAAGTGAGGAAGAGGAAAGTGGGGTCAAGGTTGAAAAATTACCTATTCAGTATAATGTTCATTATTAAGATGACAGACACACTAAAAGCTCAAACCACACTATTTCACAAACTATAAATGTAACAAACCTGCACATGTACCCTCTGAATCCATAAAAAAAATTTAAAAATTTAAACAAAAAAATAAAAATAGGTAAGACAGGCATAGTAATTCAATTAATTGCTCATACTTTCCTATAGCAAAATATTATGTAAAAAATTAATGTGTTAAGAAAGTATCTAATGACATTCATTCTTTAATTTAACAAAACTTTATTAAGTACCAGTTATATACCCTGGGTTGAAAACGTGGTGAATGAAAAGGACAATGCAGATAAGTATATAGGTGTCTTATATACTGATTGTAGGACATTAATATTCTGGTGAGACTAGGTAGACAACAAATTGGAAAATTATAATGATTAAAGAATATTTAAAAATCAAAATGAATGGACAATAAAATATTCTGAAAAGGTGGCTAGTTGGGAGATGGGGGCCTATTTGTGATGGTGGTCCAAAAATTATTCTGAAGCAGCTGACTTTGGGCAGAGACATTAAAGACAAGTTGTTTATATTAAACTCTTAAGGAGTGTAATCCTGAGAGAACTGCCTTCTAATAACAGAGAAAGTATCATTCACAATTCTGTGAATAGAAAATCTGACTTAAAAAGTAAATAGCAGCAGGCAGATTGAAGAAAAATGACAGGTTTTGAAGTATCACCAAACTGGCTATGAGTTTAAACTTTCTTTTTCTTACCTGTACCCCTAACTCACACTAGCCTAAAATCAAGAAACCAGGAATACAGAAGTTCAGACACAGAAACCTCTAATCAAAGCCAACTAGCGCCTCCTGAGTTGCTGGAAAGAGAACTCCCAGCTAAGAAGAGAATGCAGAAATCGTCTCTTTCCTCCTTCCCTCCCTCCCTCCCTCCCTCCCTCCCTCCCTTCTTTCCCTCCTTCCTTTTTTGTTATTAATTTTATGTTATTTCATATAAAATTAATGGTATTAATTAATACCCTAGCCCTAAGCAGCCTCATGGTATATGGGCAGTATCCAGGAGAGAGAACCCAAGAGTTAAACTCTGAGGAAAAGGAAACTTTCTATTGAATTGCACTACAGTTTTATAAAACCAGAAGTACCTTAGAGATCACAGAGAGGAAAGAGCCCAAAAATCCAGACCTATAAAGTTTATGAACTCTGGGTCTCATCTCCAAGACATACACACATGAATGTGATCCTAATAAGCACACCATAGATTTTGAGAATCTGAACTAAGAGATGAATTATCTTGAGATCCCAGATTGACTGCTAGGTAGAACACACTGAAGACAGACTTGAAGAACTCCACAGATAATTCAAAAACTGAACTGACATTGAAGCCACAGACCACAGAAGATTGGTTGGTACAATCTAATCCTATTTGATTGCCTGCATTAATAAAAATAACATTTTTATAGTATGGAAACATAACTCAGAGTATCATATTTTAAATGTTCAGGATATAATACAAAATTGCTGGGCACATGAAGCACCATTACCTACATTTCAGCTCAATACAAAAAGGTAATTAACATAGGTCAACATGGATCTAACAGAAACATTCCTACAACAAATGTTAAATTAAATGTTTCAGAAAAGAAATAAAAGACAAAGAATCAAATAAAAATTGAGAACTGAACAATATAATAACCAAAATAAAGAAATCACTGGATAGACAGAAGAGCAGAATAGACATGGCATAATAGTCAATTACTAGAAAATAGAGCAGCAGATTATCCAATCTGAAATTCAGAGAGAAAAGAATTAAAAAAGAATAAAGAAAAAAATCTAATTATCTGTGAGACAATTACAAAAATTGTAACATTTTAAAATTACAATTCCAGGAGTAAAAGAGAAAGAGACCTGTCCTAAAAAATGATATAAAGAAATAATGCCCCTAAAATTTCAACTTTGGTAAAAGACACAAACATTGAGATTCAAGAGGCCGAGTGAATCCCAAAGAGAATAAATCTTATGAAATTCAGGGCTAGACACACCACAGTCAAAGTTGAGAAAACTAATGACAAAGATAAAATCTTAAAAGCAGCTAGAGGAAAAAAAAACAATGCATTCCCTACAGGGGAACAATAATTTGAATTATTATTTTTTCTTTTTCTTTTTTTGAGACAGAGTCTTGCGCTGTTACCCAGGGTTGAGTGCAGTGGAGTGATCTTGGCTCACTGCAGCCTCTGCCTCCCAAGTTTTAAGTGATCCTCCCACCTCAGCCTCCCAAATAGCTGGGATTACAGGAGTAATTTTTGTTAATGGAGACGGGATCTCACCATGTTGGCAAGGCTGGTCTCAAATTCCTGCCCTCCAGATATCCGCAGTTCTCTGCCTCCCAAAGTGCTGGGATTACAAGAGTGAGTTACCACCCGTGGTCTGATTGCATATTTCTCATCATAAACTCTAGAGTCTGGAAGGACGTGGCACAACATTTAAAAGCAGCAAAGAAAGAATTGTAAACTTATAATTCCATATTCAGTAATAATACTGCTTACAAATGAAAGTAAAATAACGACATTCTCAGATAAAGGAAAAGTAAAACAATTCCCAGACAACAAATTTACTCTAAAAAAAATTGCTACTAGAAGTTATTTGGGCTAAAGAGCAATGACACCAAGAAAGAAAGAAAAAAAAAAAACTGGTAAAAGTCATGGTAAATATAAAAGACCCGCAGCTCTTCTTGAGTTATTTAAAATCTATTTGATAGTTGAAAGCAAAAGCTAAAACTTTTGCTGGAATTTTCAATGTGTATAGATGTAATATATAAGATAACCATAGGACCAGAGGCCCTATATTAAGGTTTCTACATTATAATTCAACAGGTAAATATTAATGTTTAGTAAACAGAAAGATTCAGTATATATTGTGTAAAATTTAGAGCAACAGTACAAAAAGAAATTTCAACTAGAGGTAGTCAAAATCACAATTGAGAAATTAAGATAGAATACTAAACAAAAACATTCTTCAAAGGAGGAAGAAAATAAACATGAGGACAAAAAAGAAAAATAATATGATTCATTTGAATTCATACATATTAGTAATTACCTTAAATGACAATATTTTAAACATACTAATTAAGGGACATAAAATTGTCAGAACAGAAAAAGTATAGTCTCTATATATACTATCTACAAAAAGAACTCACTTCAAATATAATAATGTAAATAATGTAAATTGATAAACATAAATATCTAGGAAGAGAAAATAATGAGTATAAAATCCCTAAAACTGGGACAATCTCAGCATGTTGAAAAAATATGTTGTTAAATGTGCTTATGATTCATGTAAGAATATAGTTTATACATAAACATTTTAATAATGAGAAATTCCAAGTTATGTGATTGGAGAGCATTTTAATTTCCCTGGGACCTATTGGCATTTTTCATATCTTTTTTAAAATGAGCATTTATTGAATTATTTCTAAAATAATTTCTAATAAGGGCTAATTTAGAAACAAAAATAGCAAAGGTTTCTGTAAGGCATTGGGAGATGAAATGAAGGAAAAAGATTTTTTGTGTAGTTGAAGAAAATAGGTTTTGGGAAATACCTAGTGCAGTTGCAGGGATGGGAATGGGGATGGGTAGGTAAAATTTGTATTTTGGAAGATGCCAACTCTCTACATATAAATAAAAAAAATCATGAGAGGAGCAAGTTAAATTGAAGATAGGTAAACAAGCTCAATTTACAAAACAGTGAGGAACACTTCTTACTGAGAAGCTTCCTGTTAGTAATAATTAGTTGGAATTTGGAAGTTTAGGTGTGAGTTTCAAAAATGTTAGAGCTAGAAATACAGATTGGGGAATATCAGCAGATTAATAGAGTGTGGCTTTAAAAGGGCATAGTTTAAAAATCTGTTTATGGAAAGCTAATTTGTTTAAATGGCTGAGTATACATCATGGAGTTCTACATCCTGAAGCAGTGGTACATGGAGATTTATTACTAGCATTAAATGGGGAGGGTTGATGTTATATCCTGAGGGCAGTATGTTAATATGCATATTTATAAGCACAAGCAGTTCTTGCTCTATATTTTACCACTTAAATACACCTCTGATTGCTACAGTAATTTAACCTTCACCTAATTTCACTAAATTACTTGTAAACATCAGCTAGCAAAAGTTAATTGAAGGAAATGTAATTGGATATTTTGAATATAGCCCTACCACACAATTAAGCAATTCTTTGTGACTGATAGTTTTAATGAGACATCAGATCAAAGTGAAAGCTTAGAAAATATATATTGCTGCCTTTCATTTTTGGGGTTCAAATGAAGTAAATTCTTCTGAGAAAATAACTTTATGTTTTCTAGTTTTCTAGCCCATAAATATTTATTGAACACCTACCTGCAAGGAAGACAAGCATCGTTCATTGGTGGCCCCAGTTTATTTTAAAAAAATACCTATTCAACTTCCATTGATAGTTCAAAATCAATAGAAGTATTAAGGAAAGTTAATTAAATATGGAGGGGTCAAAACAATTGCTTAGATCAGGAAACACTGTTTTTACTTCATTGTGTGATCTTGGTCACGATAAAGCAAGTTGAAGGATGAACTAAGATGACAAGCCAGCAATGGTAGGTATATATAGCCAAGACAGAGAAATACAATCAATGCAGGTGCCGTATTTAAAGTGTTACATTTGAGCAATTACAACTAGACAGCCTGGTGCCAAACTTCACACACGAACAACAGCCACTCCAATTCATATCTAAGAGCTCTAAGCTAGATGGTGCTTGCAGTACAACCTATAAAATATATAATAATATAAAGTACACAAGATAAGATTAGTTTTGAGCTGAACCAAACCATTCTGGTCATATGTAAAAGAGAGTTTCACTAATTTTCAATGACAGACAATTCAAAATACTCCCTATATTATTTGCTGTTTGATATGTTACCATTTCTGCTAAATGTCTTTCACTTCTTACTACACATGGATTGTGATGTGATTCATTACCAAGTCCAAAATTTATCTTAAGATTTAAATAGTTTCATATTTTAAAAATTGTCAAAATGAAAAATTTATGAATTCATAATAACGAACTCATATTGATAACGATAAAAATAAGGGCTTTTTAATTTAAGGGTGCAAACTTAAATTTGGCTTGTAACCAAAAATCTGCCTCTAAGAAATCTGTACTAAGGAGAGAAGCCATTTCTCCCTGGCCTGCTGCTTGCTAGAGAAGGAAGTAAAAGATAAAATAGTAGAAAGCTGAAGTCGGCCATCAGGTGGCTAGCTGGCACCAGGGGTCCTGCTGCAGTGAGGCAGGAGGGCTGGGAAAATAACTCCCCCTTTTGAAACTGGTGCCGGTGTTATCTATAAACCTCGAGAATGTAGCAAAGGAATATTCCTCCTGTTGCCCAAGACCCTGCCCCTAGTCAGGTACTCCACACTTGCTCAGTCCACCCCCACCCAAAGTTGCATCTGCCACCAAATGATTAACTGCCTTTGTTCAACTTCTCCAAGTTTGCTGTAACCCTCCCCCTTTTCCACTTCTTGCACACACCAAATATGAAATAGTAAATCAATGAAAGAAAAGAACGTAAGGTCAGATGCCCAGCCAATGGGCTATGACACAGTTTCACCTCCGCTCCCCTTTAGACATGCAAGCCCTTACAAGGGGAAAAGAACCGGTCTCTGGGGAGTTCTGTTATTGAGACACAAGTGGGTCAAGGCTCCACGGCCGAATAAAGTCACTTCCTTCCTCACTACAGTGCCTGAGGGGTTTTGTCCGCGGCTTCTTCTGCAACAGTATCAAGTTATCAGTGAAGACATGGGGTAAAAAAGTAGTATATGTGTACTTACCACACCAGAAAAAAATGATGGAATAAAAATCACATGTGGACAAAATACAAACTAGAAATGTAAAGAAAATATTCCTAAGAACCTGGGCTGCAGAGCTTTATAAACAAAAGCCAGGCTCAGAATTCTCTTTTATGATTCTAAATGACTGAGAAAAGAAGACATTTATAACAAATTAGGAAGAAGAAATATTATTGCACACCTAGAGTTTTATATCAGCCAATTGTCTGTTCTGTATAAGAGCAGCAGATTGATAGTCCTGTATATAAATTAGCTTATTTTCCTTCTTAAATAGTTGTCATTCAGCGGAATGAGTGACTAATTGAAAGAGAAAATTGAGCCTACGAAAGTTATAATATAACGTATCTGGTATTTTGTTAAAGCATCATCAAATGCTGTCAGGTAGAAATGGTAAATCATGAATAACACAAGTCTAGGAACTGAATTTCAACTCTGATTTTGAACAAATTACTTCACTTAATTTCATAATATAAGCAATCAGTAAGAGTATCTGAACCACCTTCTTCTAAGCCTCATTTGCATGTGAAAAGGACTTTTAGAATTCTAGAATACGTAATAATGCAAGTACTTCAAGGTCACATAAGAAATAGCAGATACTGTTTAATTTATAGAATTGATTTATTTACAGCAACAGTACCGTAAGATAGATAGCATTACTATTGACTATTTTTCAGATAATGCAACTCTGGTAAAGAACGATTAAATATTTTGCCTAAGTTCATGGGGCATGAAAATGACAGAGCCTGTATTCAGGCACAGGCATTCTGGATCTGAAATCTGGATATTGACCCAATATCCATTAATGGATTCTTAATAATGATTTAAAAATTTGAAAATTATAAAGTAGAAAAGGAAAAATTTGAAACTTTTATTTTAGTTTTAGGGACACATGTGCAGGTTTGTTCCATAGATAAATTGCCCGTTGTGGAGGTTTGGTATGCAGATATTTTTGTTACCCAGGTAATAGGCATAGTACCTATAGGTAGTTTTCTAGTCCTCATCCTTCTCTCACTCTGCACCTTTAAGTAGTTTTTTAAAACAGATTTCACACATTTATGTTCTTTAGAAAGTACTTTTTTTTTTTTGAGAAACAGTCTCACTATGTTGCCAGGCACCAGGCTGGAGTGCACTGGCACCATCTTGGCTCACTATAACCTCCGCTTCCTGGGTTCAAGCCATTCTCCTGCCTCAGCCTCCTGAGTAGCTGGGACTACAGGCACATGCCACCACACCCAGCTAATTTTTGTATTTTTAGCAGAGACAGGGTTTCACCATGTTGGCCAGGATGGTCTTGATCCCTTGACCTTGTGATCTGCCCACCTTGGCCTCCCAAAGTGCTGGGATTACAGGCGTGAGCCACTGCGCATGGCCCTTTAGTAAGTATTTGTAGTTGACATAGTATAAACCTTTCTTTACCCATGAAACTACTATATCTAAGTTAAACCTTTCTTTACCCATTAAACTACTACATCAAAGTTAAACATTAAAAGTAATGGCAGGACTTTCCATTACTTGTGCTACAACCTAATAATAAAACCACTATCTCTCAATTTGATGAGAGATAGTGGTTTTGTTTTCCTCCCAAATTTTGAGATCTATCTACTTTTCTCTATTGAAAAATTTAGAAAATTTTTATTTTGTATGACTGGTGTTGCTAACTACTCTTGATTTGCTATCTGGGTAAGGCTGATGTTTGTCTAATGTTTTAATAATATAGATATTTTTATTATGTTGCATTTTAGTGGAATATCACTGTATAAAATGAGAACTATGAAATAAATATTTTTAAAAGGTGTCTGTGACAAAATTATCATATATAATATATAAATTTAGGAAGAATTATGTATGAGGGTGTACTTACATAGGCATGTAAGAGATATCTAAATGGCCATTAAGTGTTAATGATGATTATCATTGTAATGAAATATCAGGTGATTTTTATTTCCTTCCTAACAATAGTATACATAGTTCAAATTTTTTACAGTAAATCATATATCATCTCACATTCAAAGTAAAGATGTTTTCCTTCTGAAAAAATAGAAGGTAATTGTGAGAAAACATACACTAAAATATTGACAGTGATTATATTTGAATGATATGAAAATTACTGTTACTATTTTCATTATTGCAATTTAAATTATAATTTGAATATATGTTTGATGAAAATAATTTAAACAATATAGAATGGTGTAAAAATTGAAAACATTTAAACTAATATTTTGAACTGTGCATTCAATCTCAAGAAGGTTCTTCTCACTAAACAAAGCTACACTTTTGACAAGTTTGATTCTTTCTTGCCTTTACATACATAATTGTAGGGGGAAATAGGAACAAGTAGTCTGTACATTAAGAGGTAGAGGTACAAATTACAGTATCTTGACATATTTGATTTATAATAGATGTCTTTTTCAAATTTAAATAGGTCCTATGAGGTGTTGGGGTCACCACCTCTGGGGGTCTTTCCTGCAGACCCTGACTCAACAATGGATGAATAAATTCACTCACACACAGAATATAGTGAATGAGTGGGCTGGTTATCCACGTGGCTACTTACATACTCCCTGGAGAGTGCTGTAAACAGTTGCCACCGCTGGCTCTCACCAGCCAGTGAGACTTGTATTTATTTAGTAAAGTTTAATTGACAAAGGCTTGAGTCAACACCAATAGATGAAGATTAAAGGACAGGTTCTAATGCTCAAAGCAAACATCAGTAGTGGGTAATACTCCTGGTAGACCTCCCCTGGTGAGAGAGACATCTGGCTCAAAGGTTAGTTTTAAGACCACATGAGTAAACAAGCTAGCTAGGTAAACAACTGACATTCCTTTGTATTTGCAACCTAATCTCTCTGGCTCCTGTAAAAAGACTCTGGCTGCCTTCAGCCAAGAACTATAGAAAAAAACACTTAGGTCTTCTAAATGGGTTTGAGACTATATTCTATAACTTTCTCTAATATTTTTCCCTTAATATTTTTGCTGCCACCCTGAGTGAATCCCCACAATGAGGAAGGAAGAAAGCAAAAAACTTTTATTTAAAGTGTTTAATCTTATGCATTTTGACATATGTATATACTCTAAAACCATTGCTGCACTTAAGACAAAGAATATTTCTACCACCTCCCCAAGTCACCTCATGTTATTTACTATCTCATTATAGATAAGATTTCTTTTTCTAACATATATATTTATAAATATGTTCATATATATAAATAAAATCATCCATTATGGTCATATCTATTTGTAACTTCTTTTACTCACCATAATGATTTTAAGAATTTTTTTTTTTAGATTTTGATATCAGTGGCTTGTTCATTTCATTTCTGAGTAACATTCTTTAGCACGGATATTCTATATTTCATATATCAATTAATCAGCTGATGAACATTTGTGTTGTTTGCCATTTTTACTAGTATAAAGTTACTGTGGATATTCTTATACAGTTTTATACATGGACATATGTTTTCATTTATTTTGGGCAAATATCTAGCAATGGAGTGGGTGGGTTTCATAACAGGTGAATATTTAGCTTTTAAAGAGACTGCTAGCTTTCTAAAGTGGTTGTACCATTTCATATTCATACCAAAAGGGTATGAGTTCAAGTTGTTCTACATTTTTACCATCAATTATGAATTTATATCTTCTTAATTTAAGCAATTCCAAGAGTTTTGTATTAATATCACATTGTGGTTCTGATTTGTAATTCCCTCATGATTAATAATGTTGAGAATGTATGCTTTTAAGACATTTGTACATGCTATTTTATTAATAACCTGATAAAATCATGTATCATTTTTTCTATTATTTGTTCTTTTCTTCCTATTGACTTTTATGTGTTCTTTACATGTTCTAGATACAAATAATCTGTCAGATTTAAAAGAATTTTTTATATTCATTGTCATACTATTTATTTTCTTTATGATGTCCTGCAAAACCCAAATGTATTTTAACCATAATAAACTCCAATTCATCATTGATTGATTGTCTTAATTTTACAGTTCATGCTTTATATTATCATCTGAAAAATATTTGGTAATGTCATAGCCATAAACATCTTTGTAGAAGTTTTATAATTTTAGCTTTTATTTTTGTATTCATGATCCATTTTGCATTATTTTTGTGCATATGTGAGGTGAAGTTAGAAGTTCATTTTTATTTACAATGGGTATCCAGTTATTCTCATATTTTCCCCTCCATTTAATGGTCATGGAACCTTTAGGGATAATCAATTAAACATACAGAGTGATTCTATATCTGTGCTTCCTATTCTGTTCCCTTGATCTAGCCTCTACACTCTTGCTCATATCATATTCTCTTAATCACTGTAGCTTTATAAGAAAAGTTTAAATCAGATAATATAAGTTTACCAAATTTTTCTTCTTTTAAAAAATTTTGGAGGCTTCTAGTTTGGGAAAGATGGTATAGACCCATATTTCTCTTCTGCCCCTCATGGCTCCCAACTATAAACCTTGAACATGTCACAAAGACAGCCAAAGGAAATTCCACAGGATTAAGAGAAAAGTGAGAAGTTAGTCTATGATTACAGAAATGGAGTAATAAAATAATGGCAAGTAGCTTGTGTTCTCCCAATCAATAAGAGGAAGGCCACATAGATTCATTGTTTTCCATCCCCAACCTAGCAACAGAAGACAGCCCAGGTAGGCTCATATCTCCGCACAAAGAGGAGTCCATGTGGCAGCATGAGACAAGCTTGACCCCACTGGCAAAGGGGAATCATTAAGGGGCCCACCAAAAACAAGTGGCCAGGGGAAACACTATCTATCCCACTGGGCCTGAAATATACCTTTACTCTGAAAAATAAAGGGAGAGAGAGCTGAAATTGCAAGAAAGCGGTTATACTCATTAGAGCAGCTTTCCCAATCTTGGAAAACTTATCTCATGTGAGACTCCCTTTCCCAGGATGCATGCAGCACAAGAAACAGGGAGGCAGTCACAGCAGATGTCCCAGTCTGGGCATCCTAACTTCAGAAACTTAAGAGAGATTAGTGGCCTCAGGGATTAGATGGGGTGGAAAGGGAGCCGGGTGTGGTTATAAAAGGGCCACAGCAGTTAGCTAAAGAAGCTAAAAGTTTCTTTAAAAGCTAAATATTCACCTTTTATGAAACTCAGCCACTGCACTGCTAGGTGTTTACCCAAAACAAATGAAAACATACGTCCACACATAGAACTGTATAAGAATATCCATAGTAACTTTATTTACACTAGTAAAAAACAGAAACAACACAAATGTTCATAGCTGGTGAATTGGAAAATGAAATGTGAAATAGCCATGCTAAAGAATGTTTATCACCTGTGTATGTTCATGCATCTACCACCAGAGTTACAGAAATCATCCCACAGGACCAACGAGGGACGATTTGTGTATCTTGACTCTTGGTGGTAGATACATGAACATACACAGGTGATAAAATTGTATAGATTTTATGCACAGAGTTCAAGTATAAATACTTCAGTGCAATAGTAAATAAACGTAAAACCAGGCATCATCACCTTGTTACTGATTACAGAGAAAAAAACAAATATTTTAACATTAATCATGATATTAGCTTTATGTTTCTCTTAGATGTCTTTTTTCCAAATTGAGATAGTTTATTTCTTTTTCTTCTTTAAAGTCTTTGTATGAAAATTTCAACATTTGAACAATCTCAAGGTTAAAATTTGTTGATAGCTTTGCCTTTAAGAAAGAGTAGTAGAATGGCTATTAAAAAGATGAAACAGTAACAGATGCTGGTGAGTAGGTGACAAACAGAAAACTCTTATACATCACTGATGGGAATGTAAATTAGTACAGCCATCATAAAAAACAACAATAAAACAAAACTAAAACTAAAAACGGAACTACTATGCAATCATACAATCCAGCAGTCTCACTACTGAGTATTTACCTAAAGAAGAGGAAATCATATATCAAAGGGATACCTTCACCATATATTTACTGCAGCACTATTTATAATAACAAAGATAATGGAATCAACTTAAGTGTCCAGCAGCAGACGAATGGTTAAAGAAAATGTGTTCTATACACACAATGGAATGCTATTTACCCTAAGAGAATGAAATCCTGTCATCTGCAGCAACATGAATGGAATTGAAGGTCATAATGTGCAGTGAAATAAGCCAGGAACAGAAAGATAAATAGCATGTGTTATCACTCAAATGTGGTAGCTAAAAAGGTTAATCTCATGGAGGTAGGGAATTGAGTAAAAGTTACCAGAGTCTGGAAATGGTGTGGTGTGGGGGATAAAAAGATGGTAGTTAATGAGGGTAAACATACAGTTACAAAGAAGGAATAAAGGCCAGTTGCTGTGGCTCAGGCCTGCAATCCCAGCACTTTGGGAGGCTGAGGTGGGCGGATCACCTGAAGTCCAAAGTGAAAGATCAGCCTGGCCAATATGGTGAAACCCCATCTCTACCAAAAATATAAAAATCAGCTGGGAGTACAGGCAGGTGCCTGCAATCGCAGCTACCGGGGAGGCTGAGACAGGAGAATCGGTTGAACCTGGGAGGTGGAGGCTGTAGTAAGCCAAGATCAGGCCACTGCACTCCAGCCTGAGTGACAGAGCAATACTCCAACTAAAAAAAAGAAAAAAAGAAAAAAGAAGGAATAAGTTCTATGCCTGATAGCAGAGTGACTATAACTTATAATAATCATTTTATATTTCAAAATATCTAGAAGAAAGAATTTGAAATGTCTGCAACATGTAGAAATGATAAATATTTCAGGTGATGGACACTCTGATATCCTGACTTGATCATTGCACATTCCATTCATGTAACAAAACCCACATGTGCCCTATAAATAAACATACTTAGAATGTATCAATAAAAAACTGAAAAAACTAGTAACATTTTTACGGTTTCTCATACATAATTATTTTTTATTCTATCCTTCTAATTGTGAATGCAGTATAAAATTTGCATTTGGTTGTATTCTTTTTATGAATGCTGATATTTTTAATAGGTAATAATTTGGTTAGATTCAAATTACAAACATTTCCTTACATCTCATGAGTGGCAGCTCAAATTTCAGTTTAGTTATTTTAGTAAGGGTTGCAAGTTACTTTCAGTCTGCACCACACAAGCATGGTTCAGGAATCAGCCAAGGGTAGGACTTATACTCAGAATTTGTAGCACCTCATCTGTGGCTGTCTCTTTCCAGAATTATTCCTTCAGTTTTCAGAAGTACCGTTGTCTTAAAATACGTCTGCCATTTTTCAGGCCAGAAAATCAACAGATTTTTCTACAAGAGATCTAACCACAATCACACATTGAAAATGTTGGCCTACCCTCAAACTAAAAGTTAAGTAAAAACACATCACTCTTGCAGTAACATTTTTTTAAGTGTCAACTCAGCTCTAGAATCTACTTGCATTTGATCCCCCTCCATTGTCAACGCTGTGTTTGTAGTTTGTCTGGAGATTTTAGTTACTATGTACAGGAGGGTTGGGTAACCAGTAGGAGATGCTTGGTGATAGGACTGATAACTGCTGTCCTCATTTTTTATTCTCTCTTCTTGTATCACTCTGTGCAGGGAGGTAGAAGAGAAGCCAGCAGTAGGGCTGGGATTGGCTTGGGTCTCCATCTCCCAGTGAAATATATATGACCTCAATTTTAGGCAATACTAACATATATTTGCATATATGATTTTATAATTTGCATAGTTTATATATACATATAAACTATGCAAATTATAAAAAGGAGTTCTAAATTGTATCTTAGAATATCTCTTTATAAGTTTGTATCCCTAAAACCTTGCCTTCTGCTCAAACCCTTCATAGAAGGGTTACAACTTGAACATATTCAAATGCTCATGAAATAGCAAGGTTCAAATCACTCATGTCCTTGCTCTTATATTTTATTTCTGTTACATACAATTTTATTTCTGTACATACATAAACCAAATGCAGTGGCTCACACTTATAATTTCAGCACTTTGGGAGGCTGAGTAAGGAGGACCATCTGAGGTGAGGAGTTCAACACCAGCCTGGTCAAAATAGTGAAACGCTATCTCTGCAAAAAAATCAAAACATTTGCTGGGCGTGGTGGCATGAGCCTGTGATCCCAGCTAGTCTGGAGGCTGAGGTGGGAGTGTCACTTGACCTGAAGCCAGAGAGGTGGTCAAGGCTGCAGTGAGCGGTGATTGTGCCACTGCACTCCAGTCAGGGCAATAGAGTGAAACTCTATCTCAAAAAAAAGGTCATATATGGTTCGCTTTATTAAAATGGCATAATGTTATTACATTACACAATCCTCAAACTTTTCTTAAGCTCTGCAAAGGTGTTAAGAGACCATGTGTTCTCCATATATTTAGAAACAATAGGCTGGTTTAATTTATATCTGTTGTAGAATCATCAACAGAAAATTCAAAAATGCTTTTATAGTATCCAAGGAGAATGTTAAAGCTGTATGTAATTTTTCTATTGCCATTTCATTCTTTGTCAGAAACGTCATATGCTTGCTATTGTCAGATAAAGAAGACCGTCAACTTGTTTATGAGGAAAAGTGTAATACGTGTGTCGGTTCCCATGGTGATTCATTTAATAGCACAAATTAAAGCACACATATGCCTTAATTAAATACTTGAAATGGATCAATTCAAGGTAAGTAAACCAAGTACATTTTACTAAATTTATTACCATGAGTATGTCATGAAAAAATAAAGTCATTACTATTATTTTAAGAATACTAGTTTAGACCCTAACATGCTTGTAGGGCACTTAACATTCTAGAAACAATTCTTAGATGATAAAGTGAAACAATCCGCTAAAATTAAACATAAGAGAAATAAGATTCCCTGACCTCCGACTATTAAACCAAGAAACAGACATTTAACAGTGGAATTCAGTAAATTCTAAAATCACAAGCTTTTATAGTAAGTTATAATGAAAGCTCGTGGATTTCTTCTAATCAAGTTATCGGAGTATAGACGAAGGCAAAGTTGACTGTAGAAGCAAGAAAAACCTAGGCTACATTTTCATATTAATACTCACAGGGTAAAATGCATGACATCCAGAGGAAAGAAAAGGAAGAGTCTAATCAGAGTACCACCAGTACGATCAGAAATGCAAAGAAGCTATATGTTATCATCTGGATTTTTACATAACTGGATAATAAAGAGCTAAAACAAATAGAATCATAACTGATGTACAAGTGCTCAACATATTTAAGTCCTCATGTGCACTATCTCTTTCAGTAACACAACAGTTCTCTTAAGTATGTTTGTTTTTGCAACAGTTTAATAGCTCAGTGTAAATTAATAAATTAGATTTCCTGCTGTCTGCTCCTATATTGTATACATATTTTAGTTCAGATTATATTAGTTAGATTAGGCTCTTAAAGAAAGATTCTTTCTACACATTGAACAGCAAGCTTGAGTTTTCTAAAGAACTTTTATGTTAGTGAATGTGACCAACTAGTTGAGATAATATTTAATGTTGTTAGTTAAATTCACCATCTCCTCCTTTGCTCCTGAGCTCGATGACATTCAAGCTCATAAAAAAATACATTAAAAGATGCATAATGTCTAAAATAGCATATTACGTATTATGAAATGCATAATAAGTAAACCTTGAAACACGAATATAATAAAATATGACTGGCCATTCACAGGATAAGCTAAATGGTGAGTTATGGAGCACAAGTAATGGCTAAAGTCATCAGAAGAATTATGCAGGACATGCAATTTGAAGTTAAGTGGAGTACAGAGAAGATCACACTGGGAACAGGGAATGCGACAAGAGCAGAAAATATGAGACAAAGCTGAATATTTTCTGGGGAGTAAACACAAGATGGGGATGATGATGTGTAAAGGGGGTGCCCCAAATGCTTCATAATGAAGGACAGAGAAAAAAAGGTTGAATGGAAAAAGGGCCAGATTCTTGACACTGTGTTCAAATATAAGAGCTATTTTCTTTAGAAAAAAAAGTTTTTTAATTTTTTTGAAAAAATTAAGATTAAATTTTGTAGCAGGAAGAAATTATTTTCTAATTAATGGAAAATAAAAGTCCAAATACAATTACTCATATAACAATAAGAAAGCTTACCTGTATTTTAATAGGGATCCTTAGGAAGGACAAATACAGGCTATTGCTACGGTTGCTAGAGAGTTTTTACATAAATCACTGAGAGATAATAATAACCTTTCATATTTGATATGTGCATATGCATTTATACAATCTAAAATAATTTATTGTACGTCATAAACATAAACAATATTGTCAATTAAAATACATTTTTTACAAAGGAATGGATTTTTCTGCAGTCACGTAGTTATCTAGGTTTCATATTTACAGCTTTCAACCCCTGTCTTCTTTCCATTCTCTTATAAAGCAGTTGCAGTTTTAGGCTCGGAGGTCCTTCCTTAAGATGTTAAAGTAACTGGAACCTACGAGGATTGAGTTCTTAATTTTTATTTACATCTTGTCAGATGGCTATCATTTTTAAATAATTTTATATATAGAATTTGTAGGTTAAATTATTTTAATCTTTTTCATGCCTAAGAAATTTTCTGTGTTCTTCATGGTGGAAAATTAGCTAAATTTAAGTTATTGGCTCATAATATTTTTATTTCAAAATTTGTTCACAATTATTTATTTTTTTAAATTTAGTGTTGAATTTAATGTTGCAGAGGCAAAGTCTAGGGTCAGTTTAATAGCAGTTCTATTTTTGAAATATAACTGTCATTACAGGATTATTAGTGTTATTGTTGGTTATTCACCCTTTTTTGTTTTTCTTTGTTTGACTGCATTTGCTTGCCCTCACTCCCCCTAAAATTCTGCTATTTGTGTTAAACCTTCATTAATATCAGGACTAGTTTCAGATGGGGCTCAGTGCAAGTGGACAGTTTCTTTTCATTTTGCAAAAAAGGTCTGCCATAAGATCGTCCCATTAAATAAAAGGTCCACCAACATAAAATTGAGTTTTATAACTATTTGGTAAATAGCAACACTTATATTCCTCTCTGCTTTCCTATGCATGTGTCTTTACCCCTTGATGTTAGCCTATTTAAAACTGAAATTTTGCTTGTCAAGCCCGGGCCAGTCTCATCTCACCATCTGTCTTGAGAATTCTGTTGTCATCTGTGCACACTGACGGAGGCACGTATCACATGCTGATTAAATTACATAAAGGAAACTTTTCTGAAATTGAACTGCTTGCAGTTAGCACATACATTCCTCATTCTTTGCTGTAAATAGAAGTCTTTGATAGTCAGGAATTATACCAAATCATTTAAAATATCTCTAGAACATTATGCATATTTAATTAATTTATTTGGATATGTATGCATCCATACATCCTTCTAATCTAAAATAATTGAGAATCTAAAGTATTTTTGAATATACCAAGGACTGTGGCATTGAAAGACATTAGTTGAGTTTCAAGCTCTACAGAGATTTAAGAGACCCATAAGGAGGAATTCCATAGAATCCATTTCTCTGCTGCAGAACCTGCTAGAAATAGTTACTTAGTATGCCTCCATTAATGAATTAATTTCTAAAATCTAAGTTATCTGTATTGTTAGTTGATGATAAAGAAAATCTATTTACCTATTAATTAAATTTTTAAAAACTAAAATGAATGTTTAGTTAAAGCCATACATAACAAATCTACATTTTAACTTTTTTCCTTGAAAATCAATGCTGACATAAAAGGAGGAAAGAAAAAGAGGATTTCTTTTTCATTTTTTTGGAGGTTTATCTTCTAGCCATCTCACTCTTACAAGATGCTATGGACCATATGTGAGCAGAAGTGTCATTTTATTGATGGTAAAGTGAACCTAAAAATATCTGAGACAGGACTCAATCAATTTAGAAAGCTTATTTTGCCAAGATTATAAATCATTCTATTATAAAATCACCTACACACATATGTTTATTGCAGCACTTTCCATAATAGCAAAGACTTGGAACTAACCCAAATGCCCATCAATGATAGACTAGATAAAGAAAATGTGGCATGGCACCATGAAATACTATGCAGCCATAAGAAAGGATGAGTTCATGTCCTTTGCAGGGACATGGATGCACCTAGAAACCATCATTCTCAGCAAACTGACACAAGAACAGAAAACCAAACACTGCATGTTCTTACTCATAAATGATGTTGAACAATGAGAACACAATGACACAGGAAGGGGAACATCACACACTGGGGCCTGTTAGGGGGTTGGGGGTAAGGGGAGGGATAGCAGGGGGTGGGGAGATAAAGGAGGAATAGCATTAGGAGAAATACCTAATGTAGATGATGGGGTGATAAACACAGCAAAACCACCATGGCACATGTATACCTATGTAACAATCCTGCATGTTCTGCAAATGTACCCCAGAACTTAAATTATAATAAAAAAGAATAAATTTTACTACTAGCAATAAAAATTCTATTTTCTGATTTTTTCTTTTTTAAAAAAAGAAAGCTTATTTTGCCAAGATTAAAGATATGTCTGTGGCACAGCTTCAAGAGGTCCTGATGACATGTGCCTGAGGTTGTCGGGGTACAACTTGCTTTTATACATTTTAGGGAGACATCGATCAATATATCAATCAATCAATATATCAATACATCAATCAATATATATAAGATTTACATTGATTTGATCTGGAAGAGCAGGACAACTAGAAGGAGGGTCTTCTGTGTCATAGATTAAAAAAAATTCTGATTGGCAATTTGTTGAAAGAGTTATCATCCATAGAAAGAAATTTCTCAGTTATGATAAGGGGTTGTAGAGACCAAGGTTTCATCATGCAGATCAAGCCTCCAGGTAGCAGGTTTCAGAGATAATATGTTGTAAATACTTCCTATCAGACTTAAGGTTCTTGTTGATGCTAAAGGTAGCCAGCTTTTCCAAAATTCCAAAAGGAAGCAGGGTATAAAGAGGCATGTTTGAGTCCCACATCCGGTCATGGACTGAATGAGTTTTTCAGGTTAACTTTGGAATGCCCTTGGCCAAGAGAAGAGGTCTATTCAGATGGGTAGGGAAAGGTATAGAGGACTTTAGAATTTTGGTTTGGGATTATAGTCATAACTCATAATCTAGAGCAAAATTTATGTGTTTATTTCTATACTTCCTCATTAATATAAGCACTTATCAGGTATTTATCAAGTTTATGTATGAAATCACACTGTTGTATGATGAATAAAATAAGATATTCTGTTTATCCCTAACAAATCAATCTGTTACAGTAGGCAGTCAGGAAGACATGAGCAGGGCAGCAGAGCGCCCCCACTATCAGGAATGTCAGTTGATGATAAGGTGATGCGTGGTTTTTCAGCTGTTTCTCTAAAATAATAATTGGTGCTAGGTGGTGCCAGGGAAATGCAGTCTCTAAATATACAGAAAACACCTAAAGTTGGTGATGAGCAGCTTCTGGATAAAATCTTAGGAGGTAGGCAAGTGGGATCATGCATGCAAACTAAGAGGCAAAATGGCAGAGTTTAATGGTAAGTAGTTTATGATATTTTAGGAACATTTGATAGGGAAGGGAACAATACCTCAAGTGAGCATACACACACTTTCTGTAAACACACTATGTGTGCAGCCACTCCCAAGTGCTGCCAGGCCACTGTGCCTACAGACAGCCCACCCCAACAGAAGAATCAGGGAGAAAATGACTCAAGAGCCCAGAAGCAAGCAAAATGTATAAAACCCCAAGTCAAAGGTCCGACAGTGCTCTTGATATCTCAAGTCACCCACCTGGCTCTCTTCCAGGCATACTTTACTTCCCTTCATTCTCGCTCTGAACATTTTAATAAACTTTCACTCCCATTCTAAAACGTACCTCGGTCTCTCCCTCCACCTTATATCACTCGGTCAAATTCTTTCTTCTGAGGAGGCAAGCGCTGAGATTGCTGCAGACCCACATGGATTCTCCACTGCTGGTAACAAAGTCAAATAGGTAAGATAAAATATGTATGCTAACTCTGATTTCATAAGAAAAAAAAATATACCCATGATATATAGAACTGCTTCTGCATTTTCACTAGAGATGTGTGTACAAAGAATGGATGTTAGATGTTAGGCAAACCCGGGTTCAAATGCTTAATTTACTTTTATGACCTTCAGCTTTCTTACTCCTGAAGAGTATCTATCTGAATACAGTGTTATGTTAAAACATATTTAAAATAAAGTGATTGGGAGAATGAATTAGCATTGCTAAAGCTTCAATTATAAGGCAAGGCCAAATCCACAGAGGAAAATGTAAGCTCTTATGCACGTTAAAAAAAGGAAGTTTTCAGACATAATTGATTACCAATTATTTGCCCCCTTCTGAAGCATTTTAAAAAGCAGATGTTAAGAGTTCAATTAATTTGTATTTGTAAAGATGGGATTCTATCAGTAAAAGAAAAATGTGCTGTGAACAATGTGCTTCCCATACTTCCTTCTTATATAATCTTAGTTAAATCTCTCATCCAAGTCTGGCAAATATGCAGAATATTATGGGATGGCTATACCTATAGCCTTGTTCCTGGCTTCATCTGCTAATTTCTCATGGTGTTGAGATTTTAAGTAATGCAGACTGTGCTCAAACTCAAGTCTGCTATTTAGCATCTGTGTAAACATCAGTTATTTCAGCTACCTAGGACTGAATTTCCCATATGCTAAAATTGGGTGTAAAGGGATCTCTACCTTAAGAGATTTTGTGAGGATCAAAATATATAATGCATGCAGAGAATGTGGCAAAGTGTCAAGAAAATGCTCAATAAATAATTATTTTATGATTATTTATATTATCAGTTATTCAGCCACCTATTATTCACCTTATGTTCTTATATTTACATTTATGTAAGATATTTTAAAGAATCCAATAAGATACAGGTAAACAAGTAAACACAGTGTTACAATGATTTTATTTCCTTCAAAGGATATTCAAAATTTTAAGTGAAGTTATTTATGTTTCAACCTCTTTATAGATTAATATTTCTAATTTCAGGCAAAACCATCAGAAATCAATTATTAACTCAGCATTCATGTCTTTCCTCATCTCTTCACTCTCTAAACTTGAATATGGCAAAACTTCCTTTTTTCATTCCCAAGCTTTAAAAGCTACATCTCTGAATGAAAGGAAATAGAACTAAATGAAAAGCCATACTAATTTTACTTAAGCAACCACAGCTTTCTCAGTGAATGATTTGGAGATCTTCAGTGTTACTTAGTGAATGTAATCACACATATTTGTCTTGTAGAGAATTATATTGTGACATATGCACAGTAAGCAGGATTGCTATTATATAAATTACCTAAGATTTGCTGCTTTAAGTTGCAGCATACAAAAGAAAGAATGCGTATGGTTTCCTTCACCTAAATATTGCCATTATTTAAGAAAATCTTATCTATGTATGTTATTTACTAATGTCATAGTCTCATTAATATTTATACAAAATTTGAGTTCAGTAACAAAAATGCCAAACATCAGGCAGGGCAAGTCAAAATTCTCAGACCTGTAAATATTTTTTATGTGTGGATTGAAAGGTCTTTCAAAGTGCTATATTCTGCAATTTTATTTCTTTAATCTCTTCTTTCCTTCCTACTTTCAAAATATATGTGTGCATGTGTGTGCTGGGTATGTAAATATAAGGAGGTCTGTTGCACTCTGAATGCAGTAGAGAAAGCTTACTCAAGAGTGTGTTTGAACTGAGATTTTAAAGATAACCAGATCTTGTCTGGGTGAATGAGTCAGTAGAAGATATTCAAGGTACAAGAATGCCTCATTGGAAGTTCAGATGTGAGAACGAGCATGACACTGTTGAAGATTTGGAAAAAGATCTGTGTGGCCGGAGAAGAGAGTGAAGGGTGAGTGGGGTGTAATAAATACTTATAAAATATTCAAGATATCTTACATTAAAATTACCTACAGCACTGTAAACTATATACATGTATCTATATAAATTATTGCTTTAAGTATATACAATTAAAATGTTCACCAATATATAAAAGAACATTTATTCTCAGAATGAAAGGCTATTACTGTTTTCTTATTTCTTTTTTTTTTTTTTTTTTTTTGAGATGGAGTTTCGCTCTTTCCAGGCTGGAGTGCAATGGCGCGATCTTGGCTCACCGCAACCTCCGCCTCCTGGGTTCAGGCAATTCTCCTGCCTCAGCCTCCTGAGTAGCTGGGATTACAGGGACGCGCCACCACGCCCAGCTAATTTTTTGTATTTTTAGTAGAGACGGGGTTTCACCATGTTGACCAGGATGGTCTCGATCTCTCGACCTTGTGATCCACCCGCCTCGGCCTCCCAAAGTGCTGGGATTACAGGCTGTTTTCTTATTTCTAAGTAATTAATTTACATTCTGGAGAATTAAGACTACATAGAAAAATCCATGGAAGAGAGAAATAAGACTTAAATACTAATGGTCTTATATATCCTAAAAATATTTGTCTTATAATACAGTTCAATATCAAGTCAAATGATTAGATTATTACAATCATATGCTACAGTTAATCATCTAATAGGCTATACTGAGGTCAAACAGAAAACATGTCTTTGTATTTTATGATAACAGGCATGCTTTTTCCCTTGTGCTCACAGATTCACAAGTAACCTATGTTTTGCCTGATCCAGGCAGAAAAACATTTTCAGACTCTCTGTGACCTTGGCTTAGCTCCAGCTATAGCTTAGTCTCAGGGATAACTGATATGCCCCTGCACTCTCTTTGGCCAACCAGCAGCTGGGGACAAGTTCTTCTCATGGTACATGTCAAAAGCCCAAGCGTAACATCTGATATCTCTTTAGGCCCTTGATCTGGAATTGACGCACCTTCACCCATCTAGGCTCCACTGGCAAAAAGCAAATTGAGTAGCCAAGTCCGAGTCCAATATGAGTGAAGAACTATCATTCTTTCTCTCTAGGAGGAAGGCAATTAGGGAAAGGATATAGATGAATAACGTTAATACAGGAAAGGTCTGAAGAATTTTCAGATTCAATTCACCCCAGAGGTGAAACTAGAAGAGCGGCAGCCCTAACATCTAAAGCTGCCAAAATCTCAAATTAGGTAGTCAACAGTGCCAGTGACCATCACTATTCCCTCCTTAGAAGTTGTAAATCATGTGGGGAAGGTAAGGAGACTATGTTGCTTAAAGTCAATGTCATCATTTTACCTTCGTAGTTCTCTATAAATATAGACAGACAGACAGACAGACGGATAGATAGATAGATAGATAGATAGATAGATAGATAGATAGATATAGATAGATCGATCAATTATATCACAGCCTTACCTATCAATCATCCTAAATCATGATGGAACCATCGAGAAGCCCTTAGAGGAGCCACATGAAGAGCAGAATAAATATTTTCATCAAACACCTTGTTTGCTTAAAGTTGACTTATGGCAAAACCTAGTAATCTATGATACACGTTTCCCATAGTTCACCTGTTTTCCAGCATGTACCCTTTTATTTTATTTTCTTTCTTTCGCTCTTTTATTTTCTCTTGTATTTTCTTCTTTTCACCTTTTTATTATTAGAATTACTTTTTCTTTCAGGTATGCTCCACCATTAGTTTTTCATTCTTTTTTCCCCCCAATGGCAGCTTTGAATGGATGCAGAGTTAGTGGAATTTCATGGGGTGGTGGTGGGTAGAAAAACATGCTTTTGGTTACTTTAGATATATAAAGGAAAAAAATGCTGCTCAGTTTCTTGTTTGGTTGAGTCCCTAAAGCATCTAAATCAGGGAAGAGGTAGTGAATAAGGGAGGTACATGGAAAGAAAGTGTTAATATATTTTCTTGCTCTCTTTAAGGTTTTTCAACTTCTTTTTTTTTTTCCACTTTTTTTTTTTTATTGCATTTTAGGTTTTGGGGTACATGTGATGAACATGCAAGATTGTTGCATAGGTACACACATAGCAGTGTGGTTTGCTGCCTTCCGTCCCCTCACCTGTATCTGTCATTTCTCCCCATGCTATCTCTTCCCACCTCCCCACCCCCCCGCCCCTCCCCCATTTCCCCCCAACGGACCCCAGTGTGTAGTGCTCCCTTCCCTGTGTCCATGTGTTCTCATTGTTCAACACCCGCCTATGAGTGAGAATATACGGTGTTTGATTTTCTGCTCTTGTGTCAGTTTGCTGAGAATGATGGTTTCCAGGTTCATCCATGTCCCTACAAAGGACGTGAACTCATCGTTTTTGATGGCTGCGTAATATTCCATGGTGTATATGTACCACATTTTCCCTATCCAGTCTATCATCGTTGGGCATTTGGGTTGGTTCCAGGTCTTTGCTATTGTAAACAGTGCTGCAATGAACATTCGTGTGCACGTGTCCTTGTAGTAGAATGATTTATAATCCTTTGGATATATACTCAGTAATGGGATTGCTGGGTCAAATGGGATTTCTATTTTTAGGTCCTTGAGGAATCACCACACTGTCTTCCACAATGGTTGAATTAATTTACATTCCCACCAACAGTGTAAAAGTGTTCCTATTTCTCCACATCCTCTCCAGCATCTGTTGTTTCCCAATTTTTTAATGATCGCCATTCTAACTGGTGTGAGATGGTATCTCAATGTGGTTTCTTCTAGTGGTTAAATATATGTCATAACTATTCACCACTGGTACTTCCCAGTTTAGCACAGCTGGTTTCTAATTACTTAAAAAAATACCCAGGATTTGGGTAAGGATTGACAAATTGTTTTAAATTTTTTAAAAATAATATTGATATGAGTTTTAAAAATTATTTTCTGTCTTTTTTCACTTACAATAAAGTAGAGTATTGGCAGGCAATAAGTATTTAACTAAACGATATCATCATGTTGTGGAGCATACATCAATTTCAGCTAGTTAATAGTTGCATTTATTGGTTGCATAAAAGTTAAGCTAATGGTTTACCTCCATATTTTAATTAGGGGGTAGATTTAGGTACCCATAGTTTAGGTAAGAAATAGTCTCATTCTCAATATTAACTTAACATGGAAATTGTATTTAACTATGCACAGAGGGTTTGTTAATTTCTAAAAAATATTTTCAAATAGAGTGAATGTTATTTTCACAGTTAAAAATTTAAATACTGCTTTAGAATTTTGTCATTTTGTTAATAAAGCTCATTATTATATCATAGTTTAAGAATTTAGTCTTTTAAAATGTATTATCTCTTTCAGGTCCATGAGAGACTTTTGAGAAATACTATTTTCACATAAGTAAAGTATAAGTTAGAGAGTAGTCCCTTACTAGCTATATAGATCTACATAGAACCAAAATGCTGGCAGGCTATGAATAAAATTTGCCTTGTGTTATAAGATAATATGCATGTTGGCTTCTCTAGTAAAACATACTTTTGTTTGTTACTAGGGAGAAGTTTTATTTTAGAAGACAAATTTTTCAGCACTGCACTTAAAAAATATATCTATGGTTAAATTTGTGAAAGTTCTGAAATCACCAAGAATTGTATCAAGTGCTTACTTGCAAATGTGAAATTATTTGCAAAATGTTATACTGCTTCTAGTTTGTCACTTACTAGCTATGTGACCTTTAACATGTTACTTAACAGCTCAGTGTCTTCTTTTCCTCATCCATTAAATGTACATAATAATTGGATCAATTTCAGATATTTACTATACAAGTTCTATAAGTTAATACATATAAAAACTTAATACCGGCCGGGCGCGGTGGCTCAAGCCTGGAATCCCAGCACTTTGGGAGGCCGAGGCGGGTGGATCACGAGGTCGAGAGATCGAGACTATCCTGGTCAACGTGGTGAAACCCCGTCTCTACTAAAAATACAAAAAATTAGCTGGGCGTGGTGGCGCGTGCCTGTAATCCCAGCTACTCAGGAGGCTGAGGCAGGAGAATTGCCTGAACCCAGGAGACGTAGGTTGCGGTGAGCCGAGATCGTGCCATTGCACTCCAGCCTGGGTAACAAGAGCGACACTCTGTCTCAAAAAAAAAAAAAAAAAAAAAAAAAAAAAAAAACAGAAAACTTAATACCGCATCTGACACGTGATAAGGTCAGTATAGAAGTTAGAGATTATTATCCATTTTAACACACTTTTAAAGAATGGAGCCAGTACTTGGATCAGGAATAAAGGTTGACATTATGTTTATGTGGTCTTTGAAGACAAGAATAAATGATGAAATCTTAAAGGAAGTGAACCAAAATTGGTTCCAGAAAAAAAGGGGAAAGAAAAAGGTTATAAAGAAGGATTTAATCTAGGCTTCCTCTTTGTGCCACAAAATCAAAATCAGAGAATATAGATTTCATGTTTATAGATGTCTGAAAAATGGAACAAAATCTGGATTTAGAATTTATATAAGAATGATTAACTAATAAGTTCTAAAAGATTTTCCTCTCAAAATTCCACTCAACAAGCAAATGTTAATAGGGAAATGGTGACCAGTCCTCAACACTGGTTCACATTCTCGTTATGATGTACATACAGAAACAGCAACTCCCATAAATGGCTCTCAAGTCTACAAAATAGTTAAAGGATTAGCACAGATAGTTTAACTTGAAAACGCATGAGGGGATTATAGACTGTACTTCTTGCAGTTAGAACACAGCCATAATTACAGCTGTGGCTTTTTTTTTTTTTTTTTCAGCTGTAGCTACAAACTGGTCTCAGTTGTTTTTCTTGTTGAGTACACTGGGCGATGATGAAAATTCCCAATACATTTTATTCTGTGGCACTGTTTGGATTAGGAATAAACTTTTGCAACTTTGTTAGATCTGGAAAAGTATTTTAGAGAAATTATGTGAAACTACTTAAGAAAAAAAGAAAACTCCAGCTTAAGAAGCAGTATAGGAATACCCAAGGTAATAAAACTTGTCAAAATTAAAAAAAAATAAGTTAACCAAAACTACATGAATTCCTGAGAGAGAGAGAGAGAGAGAGAGAGAGAGAGAGAGGGAGAGGGAGAGAGAGAAAGAGAATGCACATAAAGAACTCTTAGCCGTGACTGCTCAGAAAAATAATTTGTTTCCCGATAAGAGTTGTTTAAGAATAAAATTTTTTTTCAGACTTTTTTCCCCTAAATGATTCAGTTGGTTTGTAAGAACATAGGTATAATCATTTTCTCAAAGATCTACATGCATGTCACCCCTTGAATCCAAGAAATTATCCCATACTTCTAGATTTTAATAATTGCCTTTCAATTTTGAATACTTCTTTAGTGAGCATATCAATTGTTTTAGTAATATTATCCAGGTAAATAATGTAATTACAGCATACAAAACTTTATGTATTTTTTGAGTTCTCCTTATTGCTAAAAGAGAGACCATAGCAGAGCAGAAAACAGCACCACAGTATTCTCTTGGCGAGACCAGATTGTCTAGGTTTATAGCTAGTGCTTAACCTTTCTCTTCCAAAGTTTGATCATTTTATTAAAGAGAAATTTGTCTACCTTGCCAGAATCTGAACTCTGATGTTGACTTTGTAGGCCAGAGGACTGTAAATCTTTAAGAAAACTTTGAGAGATATAAAGAACATAATATTAGTTGGAAAGAACAAGAAAAAAAAAAATCCTGCGGTTTCCCTTGAGAAATTTCTGCATGGCTGTTTCTTTAACTCATGGCCAAGTGGAAATTTCCAGCTGAGGTAAATGTGGCCTGAAAAATATATATTGAAAAAGGAAGATTTAAGATGGTTCAAGGAAACACAGCTTTATTATTCAAGAATTCCATTCATATTTCCAAAGTATTTTTTTCTACTGTGCTTTATATCCTTTGATATATACTCAAAGGGAAATAATTTGTTTTGGTTATTCTCCATTAACAAATGACTTTGCAAACATTTAGCAACTCATGATTCCGTTAGCAATGAGTGATACTGAATATTGTCCTGTGATACCTCTTCTGTTTTAGTGTCAGTTTTCCATATTTTTCTAATTGATTAATTTATTATTTAAAAAGTGTACCGCATTTTCAAACAGATCTTTACAGCTATCAATGTGTTTTGCATTCATTTCACAATTTCAGCCATAGAAAATACAGAAAGCATCATTAAAAAGCCATCAGTGCAAATACACACATGTATATATGTATTTATTTAAATTATATGTAAATATATATTATATAGAGATATATAATATACAATTCAACAGGGTAAATACCATTTTTATTTGCTGAATGGGTATTTTCCTTATAAGTCTTTACTAAACACTCAGCTGCATTGGAAGCCAGTTCTAATCATTTCTTCACACTGATTGCTGGAAAATTGTTTAGTCATTAAAGGGCATGTGTATTTCATGTGTATAGTACTAGATCTGATGTCAAATTTGTAAGTAAGTTTCAATCATCAGACTCTGTGTTATTTCAAATTAGAGTCAATGAGATCGTCTTTCAGACTCACAAATCATAATGATATAGCCATTTTGAGAAGATTTTTAAAAAAGGATGCAAGAGACAAATATGATGAAAATCAAATGTTAAGGTGGCTGCCCCTCTCTTTGTTATTGAATGACAAACACCTTTTGTAATATTACAGAAAAATATTTTTACCAGTGGAATCTGGAGGAATTAGACCAAAGGGAACTAAGTGGATTCTAAGGAATCAGAAGATAAAATAAACATTTGCAAAATATTCTATCTATTGTTTTGGCTTTAATAAAGACTGTATTTAAAACCAAAAGGTTGGCATATCACCATTAATTTTTTTTAAAGTATGTATGTTTTTCTTTCTCTCACCACAGGAATGCCTTCTTTTGTTTCTTTAGCTGCCTTGACCAAGGTAGTGATGCTGAGAGAGGCTATAAAAAAATGTGGCTCTCCAATCTTGGGAATCTTATATAACTTAGCTCCTAGGAAGCCAAGCACATATTCAGCAGGAAGAAACTTGCTGGCTCGGTTACCATGATTCATGCCAACAAATCAAAGGTACGTATCAGAGAAGGAAATGTAAGATGGTGTGGGAGAAGGAATAGATAACAGCTGAATTGGGTAATGTTTAAAAAGCCTTTGATCAAGCATCTTCTTTTGGTGAAGAACAAATAAATAAATAAAATGTTTTAAAAGGACTTCGAATGATTAATAAAAAATTAAGAAAACTAACACATTTTTATTGAGTTGGTAGCTCATTACCAATGTTTAGAAGGTGGGGATACTCTCTGGCTTCATCCCTCCTTTTAAAATCTTACTTTGCTATATATAAATGAGGCCTGGAGAAATTAAAATCGAACAATGAGGATCATGATCTAGAATGTTAACTATTTTAAAACGGGACTGAATTTATCCCTTCACTTGAAGCCATAGAATTCTGGAAAAGCTTGACTGAGAGGTCAATATTTGCTGACCTAAACCCTAGTAAAGAATTTTCTCTCTCCCTCTTTCCCTCTCTCTCTCTTTTTGTCTCTCTGTATCATGTGAGAACACATGCCAGGAAAAGCATCCTTCTTGGGACCTGATCATTCTTGCTGGCATCCTCATCTTGAACTTCCAGCCTCCAGAACTATAAGAGAATAAATTTCTATTGTTTTATGGACCTATTCTATTCTATTTTGCTATAGTAGCCAGAACTAAGACAGGACATAAGCAACAATTATTATTATTAGATCATAGCACTTAATTATCAGTGATCTGTAAAGAGAATAGAGATGCTGCTATGAATGAGCAGAAGGGAAATCAGGAAGGGTACAGAGATGCCCATTGCCAGGGACAAGCTGAGGGTTAAATTACGAATTGCAAGGTATGATCAGACAAATTATTCTGTAGTTACATCACTGAATTCATGATTGGGGATATTCTGGGTGAATAATCTGTTCAAACAATTCTAGATTTTAAAAGTAGCGTCCCTATCCAGCTAAAGTTAAGAGAAATGTTGTGTATTGATATAATATTATGGTTTTTCCCCTAAATTTCATGTGATTAGTAGTATGGTGTTAATCAAAATGAATGTCAAGGTGGGCCAAATGAGTAAAAGTGTACGTCTCAAAGATGTCCGTGCCTGAATTCCTGGAATCTGTGTATATGCCATATTACATAGCAAAGGAGACTTTGTGATGTGATTGAAGTTCCATACTTTATATGAGAGATATTATCCTGGATCATCTGATTAAGAAAGAGTAGAAGATAAAACGAGTATCAGTCACTGCAGGGTCAGTGCCTTTTTTAGTTTTCTATTGCTGCCAAAACAAATTACCACAGACTTCGAGGTATGAAACAACATTCATTTTTAAACATCTGTTTTACGGATTTAAAAAAATCCCAGTGAGGCATAGCTTACTGGGGTCCTATGACTAGAGTATTATAAGATCAGAATCAGTGTTGCTGGGCTATATTTCTTTGTGAAAGCACTGGGATCTGTACTTCTAAATTCATTCAGTGTCTTGGCAGAATTCAGCACCATTTGAATACAGGACTGAAATCCTCATTTCCTTACTGGTTGTCAGCCAAGGGTCAATTTTTATTTTTAGAGACCTCCCACACTCCTTACCTCATGCTCCAGTTCTTCCATCTTCAAAGCTGATCACAGAGGGATGCTGCTCCTCACATTCGAATATACCTGACTTCCAGTTCTGCCTCATCCCTCCTATTTCCAGCCAAAGTAAATTCTCTGCATTTACAGACTCATGTGACTATATTTAGCTCAACCAGATAATCCAGAAAATTTTTTTCTGCTTTAAAGTTCATGACCTAAATCACATCTACAAAGTCTCTTTTACCATGTAATTTAACATATTCACAGATGTTAGGGTTGAGATGTAGACATCCCAGAGGGTGTAGGGTGATTATTCTGCCTACATAAGCATCCATTCCAGTTATACTCATTCTTAGACTTCTGATGCTAAAAATGAGCAAATGGAAGACATTTTATCTGTTACCTGCCAAAACTTAGAAATCTTTCTAGGCTAGTGAAAAGTAGAATAATTAGCAAATATGCTGTTATCGCTTACCCTATGGGAGACCCATACATCTGAGCCTCCCAAACCCAAAAATGTGTGGGTCAAAAGAAGCAATAATTGTAAATGAGGTAAATTACAGAAAAAAAAATGGATGCTCATAAGTGAGTTTTGATATCAGCAAAGAATGCCATCAACACTATTTCTGCAAGAGTGCCTCAGAGCAAGAGAATAAGACTGTTAGCCATCTCTCTCAAATCTGGCATTCACTAGTGGCAGATGCTGGGAGAAACCTCTGGATCTCTTCCCTTTAGAAAAGAAGAATTGGATTCTTGCTAATTTATGAGCTCTGCCCTGAAACTCCACCTGGATAATTTGGCAAAAAGAAATGAAACATTACCCCTGATAACTTACCAATAACCAGCTACTACCATTTGATTCACAGTTTATAGTCTATATATACAAGTCTGTTTTTTTCTCCATGACCTGAGAAGAATACTACCAATGAATCACAAAAAGTGGAGAATGCTAAACAGTAGTACTTCTGTTACTCTGTTGTGGCTATTAATCAAGATGATGCGTTGCCAAGACAGCTGCCTGCGTATGACAGAAAGCAAATTGCTGTGTCTGCCTGTCAGAAGTTTATTTGCTGCTTCGAATATAGGGAACATGAATGTCAACTGAATGTATTTAAAGAATGTGCTAATTAAACATGAAGATCATCAAGGGGGTCAGTTTGGATTTCATTGGTGTCCTGATATTACCAATAATATTTCTCTGGAGATATGAAAAGGACAATTAGGTGATGCCTGATATCATAGCCCAGATGAGGCTGTACTAAAGGATCAAATACGGCTAAATAACAGTCTCATGGGGTACATAATATTTTTGAGTGAGTATAGTTTCCAAAGTTGTACAAAACAATACATATTCAACAGCATTAATATATTCCATGGCTTGATCAAAACTAGCCATGCAGCATAAGATATTCTGTGACAATTTAAGAAGCTGGTCTTGGAATACTTACCAAGAGTCTTTAACTTGCTAACCTAAATAGGAACACTAGAGGGACATCCTATTTCAGAATGACCATGGCTGGAATTAGCCTGGAAGATTTAACAAAGATGTAAGCAAATGAACTAGCTGAATAATAATTCTCATGGAAAACCATACGTTGCCATTATCCATACTGCGAAAATCATTGTATTCACATATAGAAAGGACTAGTGAGTGTTCTATCATTTATGGAATGTTAAATATTTAAAGGTCAGCGATTAATAGTCCTAGAAAACCAGGACAGGGGGCTGGGATTTGTTCTACAGATAAATTGATACAGATTGTAATTGGATATGGTACTGTTATAGTTGTTCTTCAATAGATTTTGTATACAGGATAAAATGGAAACTTTCTTCTCTACGATGCAGCTGGTTAGGATTGGATAGATCAAATAATACTGTTTTCACTATTGCAGTATTACATCATGGCACCTGGAAGCCAGGATGTGTAAACCTATGTTAGGATGTCTAAAACATGATTATGATCACGAAGCATATGGAGCCCAGAATTTACTGAAATGTGACCTCTTGTCAACCCACCAATCAATGAGAACTTGCAGTACACAGGTACATATAAGAAGGTAATTTCTGCTGGAAAGGAAGTAACATGCTCTGTTTTTTCCGTTGTGTAATATGTTAAATGTTACTTTTATCTCTCTGCCAAAGATGTATGGTACAACAAAAGGGTTGGTGAATTCATTGACAGAACAAAACGAAAACTAAATTTATGCAGACAATGGCTGTAAGAGTGATAACATACTTCAGGATATAAGTTTGAATGACAATATTGATGAAACAGCTATTCATTGGCCAGGAAAAAAAGGTTACTTCAGTCTTTAGAAAATTGAGGAAGACACTGAAGTAAATGTTTCCTACAAAATATCTTAAAAAGTTAATCTCATAGAATTAGAGACTATCATGGCAGCTACCAGAGACTGAAGTCATAAGGAGATAGAAAGGAATGTGAGAATATTGGCCAAAGGATATATAGCTACAGGTAGATACAAGGAATAAGTTCAAGAAATCTGCATTAAAGCATGGTGGCCACAGTTAATGGCAATCTATGAAAAGTGCAAAAAGAGCAGATGAGGTGTTTTGCCACAAAAATGGTAACATGTGAGATAATGTATTTGTTAATTAGCTAGATTCAACCATTTTACAATGCATATACAATTCACATCATGTTACATATTATAAATATCTATCAATTAAAAAGTAAGCATAAGTAAACAAATAAAAAATAATATAAGTGGTCCTATTTCTCCCTAGAATGTAGAAACCTATGAAAAAACATTACTTTCCAAACTAACCACCTGGAGATATCCATGATATATAAAATCATAATCTATCTTAAACTCACTAGTTAGCTGAAGTCCCAAGGAAAACAAGTGAGACCCATGAAGAAACAAGATCAAAATACTGACTCGTCTCTCGATAAGTTTGGGAAGAGATGCTGGGGATGATACAACTGGGAAAGAAAAATACATGAAAGTGTTAATGAGTTACTGAATGTTGAGTCGCTCAAATGTACAGACTTAGAACCCATGAGAATCAAGGAAACACAGGTAGTTTGGGCCCACAGACAGGCTCTTCACAGACGTCAACAGGTCATGCAGAACAATGATTGGGGGACACAAAGGAGAAGTAGATAAATCATCTATTAATCATGCATGCCTGAAAGAAGGAAACACTGATGTTAAAGAAAGATACAGAGCCCTACCATGATTCTGCAATAAAACAAAAGCCTTAAGCCACTGGGAGACAAGCAGCAAGACCCATAAACCTAAGCACACAGGTGAAGACACACTGCTCCTATAGGAAGAATTTTTAAAAATCTCTCTAGTTGTCGGAGAGAGAAAGAAAACCATGCCTGTTTCATTCATTAGACATTTCCTACTACCAGAGTAACATTAGGATCTCTGAGAAAGCCCAACTTTAGGGATCTAGAAAGATAATTTTTAAACCATGTTTCCTACCAGCAGCTTAGCAAATGTGAAGCAAATACTAGGAGCTCAGCTGAGCCTGGAGAGTTGACCCCTCAGGTGTCAGGATGGCCAATTAAGTCAGCAAAGCAGAATAAAATAGCAGTGAAGCCTTTACTTACTGTGAAAGTAGAGGCAAGGGCTGAACTGGAGAAAGCAACAAATCCTCCCTCTTCCATTTTCTCCCAGGGAATGGCTTGCCAATTGATCAAGCAAATCAGCATAGACACAGGATCTTCTCACGGTGGAGAGAGCTCCTAATAAAAGGTTCCTACAGCTATATGGACCCAGAAGTGGGCAGGAGCATGGGAAAAGGCCTCAGAGTAGGAAAGTACTGAATCCTGAGAGTGGAGGCAAGTGTATTCTAAGTTCTGCCCCGTTCGCCTTAATATGGTTGGATTTGTGTCCCCACCCACTGTCATGTTATACTGCAGGAGGGGCCTTGGAGGAGGTGATTGGATCCTGGGGGAGGATTTCCCGCCCACTATTCTCTTGATAGTGAGTTCTCACGAGATCTGATGGTTAGAAAGTGGCACTTCCCCCTTCTCTCTCTCTCTCCTGCTCTGCCATGGTTAAGATATGGTTGCTTCCCCTTCTGCTATGATTAAGTTTCCTGAGGCCTCATGGCCATGTTTCCTGTACAATCTGTGGAACTGTGAGTCAATGAAACTTCTTTTCTGCATAATTACCTAGTCTCAGGTAGTTCTTTATATCACTGTGAGAACACACTGATACATTCCATCTCTCTAATAGCAAGTTCTTAGCAGACACACCTGAGGAAGTCCTTTGTGGAAGGCCTCTGATAAAAAGACTTGTAATGGTTGGCATCTGAGTTAGGAATGCAGATTTGTGTAAGATCCTAGTTGGCCACAGTGGGGCTGAATCCTGAACTGAAACTCCCTTTAAAAATGGCAATACAGCTACTCAGGAGGCTGAGGCAGGAGAATTGCCTGAACCCAGGAGGCGGAGGTTGCGGTGAGCCGAGATCGCGCCATTGCACTCCAGCCTGGGTAACAAGAGTAAAACTCCGTCTCAAAGAAAAAAAAAGGCAATAAAGGTGACCACAACAATCACAAAATCTGAGTGCAGCCCAGCTCTGATCAGTTTGGCTCAGCCCACCAACCAATGGCCTAGCGTAAGGAGAGAAATGCTCATTTTCAGAGATAATTATTATTTACAACATTTTTTTCTGTACTAATCTTGATGTCTAGTATCTAATTTAAAAAAAAACGAGACAAAATGAAGCAACAAAACTCAATTCACTGTCAATACCCAAAGCAATAAATAGAATGAATCAGAAAACTCATATTAATGCGATCAGGCAGGGAATGTTAAATATCTGTGAATGTAAACTGCATGCTCTAGTAAATGAGAAACTTTATCAGAGAGACGAAGATTGTACAAAAAAATTCAATTAGAAATGCTGAAAATGAAGAGCAAAGTAACAAAGATGAAGAATGTGTTTGATGAACTCATCAGTAGATTAAACTCTGAGTAAAGAATCAATCAGTAAAGAATCAATGAACTCAGAGTAGATCAATAGCAATTATCCAAAGTTAAATACAAATAGAAAACAGTGGGAAGAAAGAACAGAGAATCAAAGAATTCTGAGAAAATGTCAAACTCATTTTGTTGTTGTTTTGTTTTGGTTTGGTTTGAGACAGAGCCTTATTCTGCCGCCCAGGCTGGAGTGCAATAGTACATTATTGGCTCACTGCAACCTCTGCCTCCCAGGTTTAAGTAATTTTTATGCCTCAGTCACCCAAGTAGCTGGGATTATAGGCACCCACCACCACATGCAGCTAATTTTTGTATTTTTAGTAAAGGTGAGGTTTGGTCATGTTTGCCTGGCTGGTCACAAACTCCTGGCCTCAAGTGATCCACCTGCCTCAACCTCCCAAAGTGGTGGGATTACAGGCATGAGTCACCATACCTGGCCAATGTAAAATTATTTCATGACAAACATATATAAATATATATATATATATATATATATATATATATGGCATCAAATAGGAGGAGGAGAAGAGACAATGAGAGGAAAATATTTAAATAAAGAGTTCAGCTTTTGCAAAATCAATAAAACATACTGAGCCATAGATGTAATGACTTTGGAGAAACTCAAGTAAGATAATTTTTTTAATGACCACAAGACACATTATATTCAAATGGCTAAAGAGCAAAGCAAATGAAACAATCTGGAAGGCATTCAGAGAACATGAGACAGTACATACAAAGAAGAAACGTAAAATATACAGCAGACTTATTTTCATAATCTATGCAATCTGAATGACCATACAGTGACACTTTCGAAATCCTACAAACAAAAGCCATCAACCCACAATGATATAGTTAAAATATCTTTTAAAATTAAAGATAAAATGATATATTTTCAATAGAACAGAAACAAATTGGAGATAATTTATTAATAGCAGATAAATATTGCCAGAAATATTTTCAAAAGTATTTCAGGCAGAAGGAATCATTGTTTTGATAAAGCTCAATTATGTACAAAAAATGAAGATGTCTTGAAATGGCTAAATTAAAAGTAAGTTTGAGGGAGTATCTTTCATCACTTTAAGAGATGATTATATTGTTTAAAGCAGGGATTACAAACTTTTTCTGTTACGGGAGAACCAGTAAATTTCATACCTGTTGTGGGCCACATGGTTTGTGTTGCAACTACTCAGCACTGCTGTTTCAGCATGGAACCAGCCACAAATAATAGGTAAACAAATGGATATGGCTCTATTCTAATAAAACTTGACTTATGACAGGTGAAGCCCAGATGTGACCCACAGGCCATAATTTGTTAACTTCTCTAAAACTAGTTTCAACGCATTTTTGATTTACAGCATATATAAAAGAAAATATATGACACTGTTAGCACAGAAAATAGGATAAAGGAATAGAAAACATCTGATAAGCAGTTTCCTTAATTCTATGTAAACAATATTATATATATATATATATATATATAATATATATATATATTTTTTTTGAGACCGAGTTTCGCTCTTGTTACCCAGGCTGGAGTGCAATGGCACGATCTCGGCTCACCGCAACCTCCGCCTCCTGGCTTCAGGCAATTCTCCTGCCTCAGCCTCCTGAGTAGCTGGGATTACAGGCGTGCACCACCATGCCCAGCTAATGTTTTGTATTTTTAGTAGAGACGGGGTTTCACCATGTTGACCAGGATGGTCTCGATCTCTTGACCTCGTGATCCACCCGCCTCGGCCTCCCGAAGTGCTGGGATTACAGGCTTGAGCCACCGTGCCTGGCAACAATATAATATTATGTAAAAAAAAAAAACTAATTAAAATACCTATTTTAAACCCTAAAGTAACCACTTTTTAAAACAGATGTCTACATACTGAACCAATAGTGAACATAAGATTGAATCACACAATTAAAACTAACCAAAGGACTGGCAAAAAGAGGAAATATTAAGTAATAAATGATAAATAGAACAAGTAGAAAACTGAAAAATTGCATATATTCATGATATATTATTGTATTATATGTAAGTGGCCTATATGTGTCAAATAACAATAGTGATAGCCAGAATGTTTGTTTAAAAAAACACAACTATAGGCTGGGCACGGTGGCTCACTCCTGTAATCCCAGCACATTGGGAGGCTGAGGTAGGTGGATTACCTGAGGTCAGGTGTTCAAGATGAGCTTGGCCAAGGTAGTGAACCCCAGTTTTTACTAAAATACAAAGTTAGCCAGGCATGGCAGTGTGTGCCTGTAATCCCAGCTACTCAGGAGGTAGATGTGGTGGTCGCTCAGAGCCTTGTAGACAGCAGCCAGCACCTCTTGGTCACTACTGACAGGGCTTCAAGTCATGGTCTCCATCAGGGAGGATCTCAGGCTCCACGATGGGCACAGTGCATTGGCATTTTTCATGATGGTGAGGGCTACTCTTCAGCACACAGTGCCACTCTTCAGCACACAGTGCCACTTGGCGAAGTCAGCGCCATCCTTCTTGTACTGGGCACAGTGCCCAGACAGCCCATCCAGCCCTTGGGTGATGGTCTTACCATTTGTCCCTGCCAGGGGCACCATGCCTTTGGCTACCTTGATGCCCACAACACCGCTCTTAAATTTGATAACTTGGGGAAAGGGATGCCCATCATCTGCCTTCTGGTGCTCCAGACTGGCTTGACCACGCTCTTGGATAAGATTTCTGATAATCCTCTCTTTTGTGCTATTTTAATAACATAGACAAAACAAAGTTATTATTTATATGGACATATATTCACTCACATTTATGGTTTAGTCTAATAATTTAAATAAATCAAAAGTTTATGTTGTGCTCCATTTATAAGCACAAGCAAAGGAATCCCAGATTAAAACTGGAAAAATATATAAGGAAAATTTCCATCACATGTGAAAGTCCAAAGGTAGAGTTAGTGCCAGGATTGCTTGATTTGGCAGTGTATTCGTGAGGACTTGGGTTCTTTATGTCCCAGTGCACTGCCATTTCAGTGGTTGCTTCATCCTGAGGCTGGTGCTGAGAAATTTGAAGTCTTCAATTATATCATCCAGGGAACATCTAGAGGAACAATATTTACTGTGGCTTGCTGTGAAGATTTGAGAAAGTTTTTCAGTTGCTCTGGAGCAGATTTCTCCTCTTTTCTCATTTTCTATATCCGGATTCCATTCTCAGTGAGGATAATGGAAATAACATTTGAGCAATTAAATCTATTCCTGATACTGGAGATAGTGTCACCTTCACCAGGGTGCATGGCTGTGAGGGGAGGATAGATATTTAACAAAAGCTGAGTTCCACTGGGAGAAAAGAGGACAGGATTAATCTGGGGCAGATAAACAGTGTTATCTTTTATATGGGACGAAATAGATAATTTGTATTTTTGGTGCTGGCCAAAATTCCAATGTTGAGCTTTCAAAGCATAATTTGATGAATATGTATCAATATCAAAATTTGCAAATGATATTGAAATCAGGTGCTATATACATTAAGTTGCTTTTTAAAAATAACTTAGTTGAGATATAACTGACATATCATACATTTCACTCATTTTAATATGTCCAACTCAATGGCTGTAGTATATTCAGAGTTTTGAAACCATCAAATCAACCTTAGAACATTTCAGCCCCAAGAAACTCCCATCTCCCTTAGCCATCATCTTCTAGTCCTCTTTCCCATCTCCCAGAGCTTGCAAAATTGTTCTGGCTATGTTATACAAATGGGCTTATCCAATATGTAACCTTCTTTAACATACCACAGTGTTTTCAACATTCATTCATGGTGTGTCATGTATTGGTATTTAATTCCTTTTTATTCCTGAATAATTTATTTTTATGAATGTATCCCATTTTCAATACCCATTCATCAGTTGGTGGATATGTAACCTACTTCCACTTTTTGTGTATTATGAATAACATTGTTATGAACATTCAAATATAAGTCTTTGTATGGACATATGTGTTCAATTCACTTGGATATATACTTAAGACTTAGGAGTGAAATCACTAGATCATGTTGTAATTTTATATAATTTCATGCTTTACCTTTTGAAGAATGGCCAGGTCATTTTCCAAAGAATTGCCCAGTTTTACTTTCTCAACAGCAGTCTGGGAGGATTTCAATAACTTCATATTGCACCAATACTTGCTATTATCTATCTTTCTGATGATAGCCATCCCGTGGTGCTTAAGAAGTGGTCAACTCAATATGGTTTTGATTTGCATTTACCTGATGACGAATGATGTTGACCAACTTTTTATGTGCATGCAGAGCATTTGTGATATCTTCTTTGAGGAAATGACTATTAAGATCTTTTACTCATTGTAATTGAGTAATTGGTCTTTTATGATTGAATTTTTGAAGTTCTTCATGTATTCTAGACACAGTCCATCATAAAATAGATAGGTTTTGCAAATGTTTTCTCCTATTATTGTAGCTTTTCTTTTCACTTTCTTGATGTTCTTCAAAGCACAAAGGTTTGAAATTATGATGAAGCCCAATTTATCTATTTTCTTTAGTTGCTGTGCTTTGGTGTAATATGTAAGACACCATTGTAAAATTAAGTAGTATAAAATCTAATCTCTACCATTATGCCAGTACAAAACCTTATTACGGCAACTTTGTAGTATGTTTAGAAATTAGAAAGTATGACTTCCAACTTAGTTCTTTTTCAAAATATGTGGTTATTCAGAGTGCCCTCAACTTTCATATGGATTATTAAATTATCAATTTTGCAAAGATTGAGTCTGTACATCAATTTGGAGAGTATTTCTACCTTAATATTATGTTTTCAATCAGTAAAGATGGAATTTACTTCTAGTTTTTATATCTTCTTTAATTTCTGTCTATAATAATCAGTAACAGTGTAAGTTTTATACATTTTGAGCTAAATTTAAATATTTGTTTTCCTGTGGTTTTAAATGAAAATTTTAAATTTTATCCTCTGATTTTTCATTGCAAGCACATAGAAATAGAGTTGCTTTCTGCCTATTGATCTTGTCCTGTGGAACCTTGCTTAACTAGTTTACTAATTGTGAATTTTTTAGCAGAATTCTTTGGACTTTCTTGATACTATATAATGGAATCTGTGGTAGAGAAAATTTTACTACTTTCTTTACTACCTGGATGCTTTTTACTTTTTTCTTACCTAATTATCCTGTCCAGAAACTGCAGTAAAATGTTAAATAGAAATAGAGCAAACATCCTTATTTTGCACCCAAACTTAAAAGTATTCAGTTTTTCACCATTAAGCATAATGTTATTTGTTGGATTCTGTGTGTGTGTGTGTGTGTGTGTGTGTGTGTTTGCATGCATTTGTGTGCGCACGCATGCGCACGCTTGAGTGCAGGGGGTGTGTACTTGTGAATTCTTCTTATTAGATTGAGAGAATCCCCTTTATTCCTAATATTGTGAGCATTTTTAGCATGAATGGGATTTTAAATTTTATCAAATGCTTTTGCTGCACCTGCTGAGATGAACTTGGTTGTTACATTCTTTGCTGTTGTTATTAATACTATGAAATGCATAAATTGATTTTCATGTTAAACTAAACTTACATTTTTGAGATAAATCCAGATTGGTAATCATATATAAACCTTTTTATATGCTAATGAATTCAGTTAGCTAGAATTATTGATAATTTTTTTCTATATTCATAAAAGATACTGGTCTGTAGATTTATTTTCCTGAGATGATTTTGTTTAGTTTTTAAATAAAGGTAGAATAAGTTGGAAAGAGTTCCTTTCCCTTTTGTACTTGATATAATTTCTTAAAAATCAATATCAGTTATTTAAGCATATGGTAGAATCCAATATTGAAATAATCTGTACCTGGGAGTTTATTTCTGGGTGGCTTTTTACTTTCTAATTCGGTCTCTATTTGCTATAGAGTGTCAGATTTGCTCATTCTTCTTGAGTCAATGTCAATAGTTTGTGTCTTTCCAAGAATTGATTTCATTTCCTGTAAGATATCTAATCTGAAATGTAGTTTATATCACACTGAGTTGGGAATAGGGAGAAATGGAGGAAGGAGGTGGGTCATGATTGAGATGCCACAAACTTTCAGTCTTCTTGCTGACTTTTTATAGTTTTCTTGTATCTTGCTTTCTCTTTTGCTGTACACTTTTAGGACATTATCCAGAGATTTTAAATAGTTGGGTTTTTTTTTTTTTTGTATAATTTTCAGTAGTTACGCATGTTTCACTGAGTTGCAGTTCTGTGGAAACCTTGTGGCTGCCGTTCTGGAATTGGGATTCCCATTATTCAACTTTTAGCATATGTCATATCAGTCTTCAAATTTCAATAGATCTGTCTTAGATTCAATGCTCTTTTAGAGACTAAGTTTCTTTCCTTTGACTACTATTGCTGTTTATACTCCAAATAGCAGTGTTTACTCAGTCCTACCATTGGCTGTTGTTTTCAGGGTGGTCCACTAGCCCTAAATTGACACAGACAACCCGGAAATCATTAATCTTTTGCCTGAAGATATCTTGGATCATCTTGCCTTTTCTACACTAAGAATTATCATTTTCTACTCTTCAGAGTATTTTTGTTTTTACTCTTGACAATGTATTAGTGTACTTGGGCTGTCATAGCAAAGTACCATTGACTAGGTGTCTTAAACAACAAAAGTTTATTTTCATACAATTCTGGAGACAAGAAGTCCAGGTCAAAGTTCTAGCTAATTGATTGTATTTCTCATGAAGGCTCTCTTTCTGGCTTGTAGAAGTGCCATCTTGCTATGTCTTCATGTGACCTTTTCTCAGTGTATGTCCACAGGTAGAGGCAGAGTGAGAGTGAGCTCTCTGGTTTCTCAACTTATAACAATACTAATCCTATTGGGTCAAGACCCCACCTGTGCAAGCTTATTTAGCCTTAGTTACTTCTTTAAATGTTCCTTCTCCAAATAAAGCCAGCCATACTGGGGGTTAGGGTTTCAACACATGAATTTTGGAAGCACTCAATATTTAGCCCATAACAAAATATAAACAGTTTGAGCCGCAATTTCTAGTATTTCATATTTATATTTTTTTACAAAATAATTATGACAGGCACCTCTAGTCCTGATTTAGCTCTTGGTTTTAGTGTATCCCTCCTTTTACCATGTATTTTTTTTATACTGACTTAAGATCTTCTCAGTTCATATCATTATTTTCCAATTGTTCCTTCCAGCATCCCCTCCTTTGAATCTCCCTAATGGCCGTAGAATTTCAAATACCATATTAGACCACTGGTAGGGAAATGCCATATAAGACCACCTAATATTTAGAAAAAAACCATTCAGTTGCTTACTATTATTGTCTGTTTTCCATGAAGCCTTATTGATGTGATATATCTGTTCATTTCTCTGGGTCAATAGGCCAAGTGTTCAGCTTGGTTTTGCACAGTTATAAGCTCATATTTGTCTCTTAGCCTGAATTTTTCTCCTTTCCCTGTATAGGAAATGCACCACCACTAAATCTTAAATCATCTGACAATTTGTGGACACATCACCAAGAAAGATAGGCAATTTACCTTTTCATTCAACCAACTTTCTTGCTTCAGAAACTAAACTTCTTAGCCAACTATTTCCTCAGGTTATGTAGTTCTTACATGAAAATAATGCCAGTGGATCTGCAAGCATATTTTAATTCCCAATTCTGAAATAAACATTAAGAAAAATTATATGTTGAAATTCCTCATTATTCCATAATTTAGTGATGGCTTCATGGAACTCTCATTTTCCAAATCCTTCTCCAAAAAATCATCTTTCACTTGATCAGATATTTCCTCCCTTCCTTTACTCCTCACTCTCAAGAGTAAAGTCTCTCTATCAAAATTTTCCAATGACATTATTAGTTCCATGTAACTGAAACAGAATATTACCATCTGCTATTAAAACAATTACAGTTGTGCCAGTGGAGACCTCTGCCTTCCACCCAATTTCAGAATATAATTGAACAAAAGGGACAAAATATACCTTCTTAATAATAAATATTAAATTAAATTTTTTGAACTTATACCTACAGATTTTTCAAGCTTATCCAAGGGAGCCCTGAATTGCCATTTTCTCACTACCACTATTAATTATTTCATTCTTCCTATCTTCAATAATAAGAATAACTCTTCAGGAAAATCACCCATACACATATAGAGGACAAAGTGAGCATCCCTTTGGAGTTCTCACAAAAAGCATCATGTAAACCTGTGTTAAAATATTAAAGGATACTGATTTTAATAATTACCCTATCATTAAGGAAGAACGTGTTTTAGAAGAATATCAAAACTGTTTCCCTGAAAGGAAATGCAACGTGATCTTTATAAGCCCATTATTAAGATTATACTTCAAAGTTGATTTCTAGGGAAGAAATCAAACACTGGAAAAGACTAGGGATTCATTTAAGTGGGAAATTAGGTATTCGCTTTTAGTTGGTTAAGGGTACAGAGTATGGGTTTCAAATAAAGTTGTTTACCAAAACCTGTAATTTCTTTTTTATTTTTGGTTTTAGATGTCTTTTTTTGGTTTTGGTAAAGAAGCCAGTTCTTACATAATTTGCAGTCTTGATTAGCTTTTACACCATTCGGTTTTCAATCCTAAACATCCAAAAACAAAACGTTATTAAGCTGCTTCAAAGACAACATTTGGGGGCAGTAGAGTTCCATTACGCTTTCTCCCCACTGTCCTCACTTGATATAATTGACTCCAATTCTATAAAAACTGGCAAGTTATTGCATGTATGCCTAAGACCTTGTTTTAAGAAGTAATTCTCCTTGAGATCCTGGAGTAACTTAAAAAGAACTTAAGCTCTCAAAATTTTGGATATTTTATTGGTAATGTGATGTTTAATCTGGTATCTTTGTAGCTAAGATACAAATGGACATTTTAAGCAAGAGTTACAAAAATCACAACAAAATGGCCTTATTGATTTTCAAGAACTAAATTTTGAACCTCAGTCAGGAGTCCAGACTCAGTTTTTTTTGGTAACTTTATTTCAGGCAACTTGTTGCCCATCTGTACTTCTGCATTCTTGTCAGGGACACATTAGTCCACCCTGATAGGCCCCCATAGCTTTAAATCTGGAAAGCTGACTCTGGAGTTTTTGTTCCTCTTCTCTGAGAACTATATCTATGAATGGTGTTGCAGATGTTACACTCCCCCTCTCCACCTTCCCAGTTCCCACAGCCAGCTTTGACAATTAGGGAATATTTTTGCATCTCAAGTAATGTCCTTAATGAAGTCACCAAAGGTTCTTCCACAGCTTTCTCTGGAGGTCAATGAATGCTGACTCACTCAGCATTTACATAATTAAAGGGGATCATTCAGGTGGATACTTGCAAAACACCTACAATCTGATTCAAGGTGATCTCTGCTCTTCCTAAAAGACAAAAGTTCCCGGCAACACAGAGCAACAATTTTTATTATCATTATCATCTAGCCATCCAAGGTATTAGAAAATGTAGATTTTCTAGGAGAAACAGCAAGTAGCCTGAATTAATTCAACCTATAAATGTTGTACTGGACATATTAGTAATATAAAATGAATATATCAAATTTTAATTTTAGAAGCACCTCTATAAAGAGCATATTGAGAATGAGTAGAAGAAAAAAAAGGGAGATAATTAGAAGGTCTTTGCAGGGATACAGATGTCTTAGTTTGTGCACTGCTCCCATAACGGAATATCTGAGACTGAGTAATTTATAATGAACAGAAATGTATTGGCTAACAGATCTGGAGGCTGAGAAGTCTACTATCAAGGCACAAACAGGTTTGGTGATTTTGATTCCAAGATGTTGCCTTGAACATTGTGTCCTTCCAAGGACAAGAATGATTCATTATCACATGCCAAAAGACAGACTGACAAAGGGGAAAAAAAGGTCAAACTCGCCCTTTTGTAACAGCATTAATCCCATCCATGAAGGTTTGTCCCTATCACCTAACCAACTCCCACCTCCTAACACTGCCATAAAAGAAACCAAATTTCAGCATGAGTTTTGGAGGGGACAAATACTGAAATCATGGAACCAAGTGAAAGAAAAAATGACAAGAGCCTAGATTAGAGAAATGATGGTGTAAGAACACATGATTTGGAAGCATTTTGAAAAATAGAAACAACACAATGAATACATTAATGTGACTGTTGTGGGAAATGGATATATAATCTATGTAACCATGGTAAGATGGGTAATGATGCTATTATCTTGGATATATAATGTAGGAGAAGGAATAAATTTGGTAAGAGAACATACACACTTTACTTCAAAGAAGCTGAATTTTATATACCTAATGGGACATTGAAAATAAATGTTAAGATTTTAGACATACAGAATTAAGTATGGCCAGCAGATTAATTGAAGTTCAATTCATGAGAATTTTAAGAATTTCAAAGACAGATTGCAGAGAGGATACAAGGGTCAAGTGCAGACCTCTGGGGTAACGTCAGCCTTCACAGGGAAGAGAGATGAAGGCATATCCACAGAGATAATAGAAAATGAGCTTAAGCAGACTGGAGTCATCAAACATAAGAAAGCAGAGTTTTTAAAAGTGATCAAATGCTATTTAGAAGTCAAGAAAGAAAAAGAGTAAAAGTGATAAATATTGTTAAAAATCAGGACTATCATGCAAGTAGTTTTATTAGATTTGAGGGTGGCGACAATAACAATTGTTTACATAATTAAAGAGCAGACGTTTCTTTTTTATGATCCTTCTTAAGAAATCTGAAGCTTTCAAGGTTTGCTTTTAGACAAGAAATGGCTTTTGAACAATCAAAAAAATATGAAAATATAAATAATATCAATAAAACTACAAAGAAATTCAAGACAAAAAAAGTTTAAGCTGACATGAATTTTTCAGGTATAAAGAGTAACCTAAAGTACTAACATGAATCATTCTGAATATTTTGAGAGTGCATTAGGGATCTACATTTGGCTGTTGTAGCCATTATAACCCTCAACTTAGGAAACTTTGCCAGAAAAAATACTTGATGTATTTAAAATCATAGTCACAGACAATCACCTCTGATTTCTTTTCTTTAGCTACAATTTTAGGAGTGTGAAACATTTCTCAAAGAACATTATCTTTTATTCATGACACTTTAAAAGGAATTTATTTTCCTGTGAGTATCATTATATGAGCAGATCACTCAAGCCTTTGCTATGAACAAAATTTTGAAGTTGGTATACATAATGTCACCATACTAATGTGCATGATGTTAGAATGATCTTCGAGTCCCTTTACACTGATCACATTTATCAGTCGGATCCTGAAAATTTACTTAAAACTTAAATAAAATAATATATAAATTTAACAAGGAAGAATAGGAATTAATCAAATACATACATTCACTCAATCTTGTGTAAACTTTGACAATTGAGGATAGTCATTGACCTGTATCCTAGAGGAAGAGAAAACATTAATTTGTACCTGTGTTATCAGAAAAGAGGTGTTACAGAGACTTTAAGAAGGAGGGTGGGGACACCATGTTTGGGTTCCCTTCCACGAATATTCTTGTGGAAGCTGTTTTTCTCTCTCCTGGATTTCCGCTCTGGAATCCCCTTCCACACGCTCTCGTAGAAGCCTGTCTTCCCCTCCTAAACTCCATCTCTCTATTCCCTTCCATTCAGTGTGGAAGCTGCTTTCCTCTCCTGGATTCCATCTTTTTTGGATTCTCTCACTCAGTGTGAGAGTTAGCTGTTTATTTCTCTCTCCTTCTCCTGTTTCTCTCTCTCTTTAAAATAAATCACTTTCTACCAAATAAATAAATAAATAAATAAATAAATAAATAAATAAATAAAGAGGAGGAGGGTGATAGGGAAAGAGGAGAAAGAATGTAGTAATTTAATACCTCTATGAGTATTTTTTGACTGAGGTATGCTCTAAGAAAATTATTGACTATGTTAATGGAGGAAAAAGGACACACAGTGAAGATACACCCCAAATGAGGGAATATTTAATATGTTGGAGACATGAGAGTATGGGTCACAGAAATCATCTAGCTGGCCACTCCCAAAAGCTCCAGAAGGTTTTCTGTCCCCAACTCAGAGATTATAAATAAAAAGCCAGGTATTCACATGACTGATTGGATTTGTAGGTATCTTCAGCTTCAGTATAGCATCTCACATTTAAATATTGTCTCCAAATTTTATTTTTCCTTAAACTAATTTCATATGCTTTATTAATTACTGTTTGATGGTAGGTGCCTACAGTATTTCAGTTAGGGAGTGCCTTTCAGCATGTCAGTTGAAACAAGGAAGTTCAAAAGAGAGATCTAGGCACAAGCAGCAGAAGATTTTTGCAAAAAAAAAAATCATTAGACATGAAGCTCTTATAATCTTTGGTCTGTTTATACTATGGACAAAAATTCAGGACACAGTGAGACAGATGAATAGGAGGAGTAAACATAATCTGAGAAACAATTATATAACAGAAACAAAGTGTGTGGACAGATGGAAAAGGGAGTTTGGTGTCTGTGTACCTGAGCTGAAATCCATGCTCCAGCTGTAGTTTCTGTGGCTTGGGAGGAGGCAATCCTCTCTGCAATTTAGACTTCTTCACATGGCCTGTGTACCGGGAGACTCTATCTCCCTTCCTGATTCCTTCCTCTGCTTTATACCTACTCCATCTAATCCTTTATCTTCTCCAACGAGGCCTGCCTAAATCTCAAATCATAATAAATTTCATTTTATTATATTCTCATGACAACGTGAACTTTCTGTTTTAACCTAATGATGCTTTACTGTAATCATGTCCTTTCTTTAATACTAATTCTGAAATTTGTAGTATTTGTGAGGGCTAATGCCTGTTTTACTGTTATTTTTTTTTTCCCCTAGTGATAGCAAGTAAGTGCTTAAGAAATGTATTTAAATAATTTAATAACATAAATCATCAAATAAAAATTCTACTATATTATTTATTTTTTGAGACAGAGTTTTGCTCTTGTCACCCAGGCTGGAGTGCAATGGTGAGATCCTGGCTCACTGCAACCTCTGCCTCCCAGGTTTAAGCAATTCTCCTGCCTCAGCCTCCTGAGTAACTGGGATTACAGGCACCCACCACCACCATGTCCAGCTAAGTTTTGTATTTTTAGTAGAGATGGCGTTTTACCATGTTGACCAGGCTGGTCTCGAACTTCTGGCCTCAGGTGTTCCACTTACCTGGGCCTCCTAAAGTGCTGGGATTACAGGTGTGAGCCACCACACTCAGGCCCTATTTATTTGTTAAGAAACATCAGAGGAAGCAATTATTTTTGCATCAGGAGAGGGGAATGATTACAATATCTAAGATTACTTTTGATCTTGCAATAATCTTTTTAAAGTTAATATGAAAGTTGGAGCACATAGTAGGATGTCTTAAGGAATACTTAAATGTTAACATTTGAATCTTCAAGTATGCGGATTATTTATAAATGGATTATTTAACCATTTGTTGAGTATTGAATGATTTTTGTTTGGTTCTAGTTAGGAAATAAAAAATGTTGAAAAATAAGTTACTGGGAAATCAATTTTAAATCAGAAACATCCTTTGTTGAGTCCAGCCTTTGGCTTCTTAAAATGTGACATTGCTGTGTTAAACTATTGCCTGCTGTCTGTCATAATCAACTGCTTGAATTGGATGTTCAACCTCCTACCTTTTTGTAAGAGTTAGATTTTTAGACATTTATTTTGAACCTGTATAGTAAGTGGTGTTTGTGTGACATGTCAGATGTGTGTGGATGAAAGTAATAAAAGGAGAAATCTAACAGAGTCATTGAGGACTATTTCACACTTTGACTTTATGATCCAAAATTATCTCACATGAGATGAAAGTTGGGGAAACAAAAACAAGGCATCAGTGGATTTTTTTTCCCCCAAATTTAGTTTAGCAGTGAAAACAGAAATAATAGAAAATATTCTGCTACTGTGTTTTGCTAAATTACTAGAGCATAACCTAGGAAAGTGAACTTCTTGCACAGTGTCTGGAAACTCAGCTTCTGACAATTGATGACACAAGTGAACTAAGAAAGCAGATAATAGGGTGATGTTTTGTGGCTGGGTTACTTATTGCCACGTAACGATCCCTCACTGACAACTCTCACTGGTAGAATACAGAGAGTTCTTAGTACAAGATAGATGTTCAATTGTTAAAATTTTCACTGAAATTGGTATAGTATACTGCTGGAAGGCAATATATTCACTGGTGCAAAGTACGCAGCATTTGAGAAATACGAAGAACATAAGAACTATTAGGACGATGGATTTGGGTAGCTGTTTTTAAGCATTCTTGATGCTCTGGACAAAGAAAAAAATGCTGAGAGCAATTAATTAGCAAGGAAATTTAAGTTCAACATCAAGAGAATTGCCTTGGTTGCATATAGACAGATTCTTATCCCTACCAAGGGAGAATAGAGAAAACCGAGGTCCTGCACCTAGAATAAACTATCAGATTGGCTGAGCTCCCAAGGAGGTAAGTCTCATATGGCATGCTAAAGTCAGGCTCCTGGTTGGGAATGAATGAGAACTTGACTTATGAAAGGAAAAATTGGGGTATATGCATTGAAAAGACTTGAAAGTCTATATTCTTTAGGACCTTTTGAGCCTGCGCAAAAGGACCAATATTCGCTATTAAATGCTATCTCTACTTTTTGGTGGAATGGGATTCAGAGACCTCTTCCTAAGACAACATGTGAGTCCATCAGAATAGACTCCAATTCTATTCCTTGCATGAACCCCAGTACATGGACTTAAGTTACAATATGTTCTATCTAAATATAAGGAGAGTCTGATAAGAAATGGAAGAAACTATAACCCAGAAAGTTAGCATGGGTCACCTAGTGCATAGGAGCAGAAACTAGAAGAGAATGTATGGGACATATTCAAGTATACTTGATCAAGGGGTCATGAATAGGTGGTTGGATAAATTAGGGGTTATCAATTTGTAAGTGTCTTCTAGAATACAAGATTTACTTTTCTGAAATAACCCTAGAAGATCATGTAAACATGCTACTAGGGTAGCTTTAAAAGCCTGAGAAAAAAAAATGGCCTGGTAACTCACAAACTTTCTGGTTTACTGATTAGTTTTGGCAGGTTATCTTATAGGTTTCCTTGGGTTTTCTACATCTATGTTGCCTGTGAGAAAAAACAAATTATCTTTTGATAGTCAATATATATTGTATGATCCACCAAGTTCATCACCATCTATTCAAGACTACATTTTCTTCGTCGTCACTCTAAATTGTTTATCTTGTCCCTTTTCTTTAAGTTGAGGATTTCTTTATGCCCTGGTTTTTCTATCTCATCTACTGCCTACCTTGGCTTTATTTATTCTGCTTCTCTTATTAAAGGCTACATCATATCATGTGGCTTGGAACACTTCCCCTCCTGCATGGAAGTTACTCCTTCAAGCCTTCTGAGTATTCAATTAACTTTTACTGAAATGCATATTTTTCCTTTGATTTAAGTATATTTAACTCTCTGTACTTTGAAACAAAAATAAAAGACTTTAAAAAATTGTTTTCTACCATCCTCTTATCCCTCAAGCAACTACCTCATTTTATTTCTTTTTAAGTGAAACTTCTAAAAAATATCCAAAGTGTTGGCTTTACTTCTCCACTTCTCACTCAGTCTAAAACTATCATAATGCTAATTTCAAACCCTATCACTCACCAAGATTGTTCACTCTAGGTCAGCAATAAACCTTCATGTAACTAAATTCAATGGGTATGCTTTATTCCTAATCTTGATACTGTCTCAGATATGAAATTCTCTGTTCCTTGGTTTATATATCAAAGTCATCTTCCACTTTTTCTCTTCCCTGTTTAATCATTTGTGCTCTGGTTACAGGTGTAGTTTTCTCTATCCAAGTATAAAATAGTTGAGTTTCTCAATATACATCCTGTGTTCTGCCCTTTGCTCATGTTGTGGTATCCCTGGAAAATGTTCATATATAGATAGAAATTACCACTTATCTAAAGATACCGAGATTTTTATTCCCCACATCTATCTATTTGCTGAGCTTGAGGCTTATATTTAATTATCTACTTGAATTCTTCTAGATCTTTAAAAGACAACTAAAATTTGACACATCAAAACTGTTCTTTTACTCCACTCACATGATTACATTCTTTTCATTGCTTTCTATAGAAATCAATGGTAGTATCACTCATCTAATGATGCATACAAGTTATGCAAAGATAGACATCATTCTGGACTCCTGCTTCAATCATAATCACTGTGCTATATGCAACACTTTGGTAGATTGAATAATGGATCAAATTCTACATTAACCTGTAATATGATTATATATCCACACCATTTCCCATGTTAGTGTTTTGTTCATACAAGCCAACACCCTGTATGTAGTTTAGCTTGCCCTTTTGAACTTTGATGAACCACCTTAAAAACAGCATGTCTGAAACAGCCGCATACTCTATCCTAAACCGCAGAATGAAGGCACATAGAGCAACCCTGAACCCAATCAGTAGCAGCCTAGAGTCCAGTACAGTTCAGGCAAGCCCAGTCTAAACCACATACGTGACAGATAATTTCTAGACCTATGAGCATGAAAATACATGTTTGTTGTTGTAAGCCAGAAGGATTTTCAATTTTTTTGATATGCCACAGAACCTGATCATTAAAATAACCAGTACTATATATTTCACTTCTTACATATCTCTTGAATTGACTTACTTTTCTTCATCTCTTCTTTCCATCCTAGTCAAAGCTACTTTTCCGTCTGATCTAAGTACTACAATAATTGCCTAATGACTACCTTTATCTATTCTTTTCTCTTTATGTCTCGTCTCATCATGACTTCCAGAGTTATCCTTTAGATGTACGATTTTGATCAAAATACTTTCATTTGCCTCCAAGAATCCTTGATACTTACATTCTGTAATTGCCATTCTTTGCTTTCAATAAAATAGACAAAACTTCAAAAGCCTTTTATAATTGAGCTTTTCTCATTGATTCTCCCTGATACATTCTGCTTCAATTTAGCTGTCTGTTTCCCTCACCTTGTGATATGTGCTTGGCACTGGAACTATACCCATGTTTCTTCTGACTGGCACACACATCCAGTTTCTGCTTTTTTAGTTAACTCTCTGTTGCTCTTCAGCTCTCAGGTATACTATCCCTTTCTTTACAAATCCTTCACTTTTTGACTTGTCAAATCTCTATCACACCTACTCGTTAACACTGGTTTTTCTCCCATTGCCTCTAGAAGCAGTCTGCCAAAACTTACTCCTGCTACAAACTTTTACATTGATGGAGCACTCAGCCACATCTCTTTCATTTTGAACTGAGACAACATATTTTTCGAAATTGTTGCTTGGTTTGCAGGCATATGGATTTGCTACATCGGATCTTGCATATATGCAATCAAAAGTTTTTCCACTTTGAAAATCAGCCAATTATGTTTTATTGTTGCCATTGATTGCATCGCTCAGTGTTATTCATTTTTGAAAGAATATTTTTCACATCTCTTAAAATATGGCCTAGAGTAGAATGCTAAATCTTGAAGTTAAAGTCTAGTTCATTCTATTTTATTTTCATACCTGTTAAGTCTAAATAAGCTCTATTTCCAACATGAGAAATATGATGACTTTATTTTTGACATATTTGAGGCTTTATAACTTTATTCATAAGAAAAATTGAAAAAGAAATTGAGAACAAAATTTGTGGAAAAGTGCTACATAATAGAAATACTCACTGAGCATATATATGGACAATATTTTTTAAATAAATATTATTTTTTATACTCTGTAATTTTTTTCTTTTGTCTTTCATCTCTAAGACTAATGGGTTTAATTCTGTAGGAGGAAGGTTGATATATGCTAGGACAAAAATGTAACCATGTAACCTCAACTGCCATTTAAAATCTTATTTTGTTTAAGTTTCAAGTAGAAAATAAACATCCTTTTTTGAAATTAGGTTTTAAAATTATTTAGCACACTTGAACATGAGTGAATCTTCTCATTCTTGAAGAGCTGAAAAATCACTGTCGTTACAAACTTTAGGCTGCAGAAAAATCAACGTTATAAGATGTCCCATTCAACCCAAAATATATAGGAGGAAGTCCATATTTTTTTTTCTATTCCCATAAGAGTAGAAAAGAAAGAAAGAAAACAGCTGGGACAACAGAAGTAGGGCAGGGATATGACAACATATTTGAGACAAAGTCTAGCACAAGAAACAGGAGCACTGTAGGGAAAGCTGAAAGGAGGGAGACTTTGAAACACTGAGAAGGGTACTATTGCTCAAAGGAGCCCCATATATACACAATAATGGTGAGCAGTCTCAAGAGAGCAAGAGCAGAGGATGGAAAGTCGGTTTTAGATATGACTGTTTGGTGTTTAAGAGATCCAGACAACTCTTTGCACTCTGGTGAAAAGAGAGAGAGAGAGAGAGAGAGAGAGAGAGAGCAAGAGAGCGAGAGATGTGAAGAGGGCCAGAAAACAGAGCTGTAGTATATACCCAGGTACAAACTAAAACTAAACTTACAAGGGGAGCACTTACTTGTATTTTAACTAATGGGCTTGATGAATAATTTGAATAGTTCACATTCTAATGGTAATTAGACTTTTAGTTCCCATTTGGCAAGTTTCCTTTTTCACAACCAATAACCAAACAAAAATCAATAACTCTCCTTAGCTCGACTAGGGAATTGAGGTCTCAGGACAAATTACTACCACCAAAACTAGAGAATACAGAGAAACACAGTTTAACTCAAGCAGAAGCAACTGCTGGAGCCAACGACTGGTAGAAACACTTAAAGGGTAATTACTAAGTGCCGAAGACTTAGCCCTGGCTAGATAGAAAAACTTTTAGGGACTCTGGGTTAGGGAGGCCCCACAATTTTATGAATTTTCCTTCCAAGAAAGTCGCCAGTTTCTCGGGTCGACAATGAGAAAAAATCCCCTACAGCTTCTGAGTAAAGGAAAAGTAACTTTTAAAATATAGCCAGCTCATTCTGTTCTCCTTAAAAATGGAGATTGTCATCCAAAGAGAGTATTTGACCAGGGTTGACCTGGAAAAAGAGAAATACTCTAATCATCAACATGGATCAAGGAAAAAATCGACTTCAGCTTGACTTCGTCAAGCCTTTCTCCACTAGGTGTTGGCTGTGGGGAAGGAGGAACCGACAAGCATTTGAGAAGCTCATAGCACAAAAGACAAAGTCTTAATAGACTAAGATTTAGTAATTGAATTATAATTTTTCACCTCTCTTCCAGCTTACCTCCACATCAATAGGGCTTTTTTTATAAGGCAAAATTACAACTGAAATAACTGCAAGGTTTAGTTTCTATTTAACAATGAATCTCTAAGGAAACTAAAGATCACACAAAAGGCAGAAACTAAGACACTGGGAAAAAATTAGCCTCTGATGACTACAGCTACAGAAAGCACTGAACACTGTAAACACGGCCTAATACCTCTCCAGATAAACATAAAACCTCACACTAAGGACATATTTACCTCAGTTTCTATCTTTTACCAGCTACATCATGTCCAGCTTTCAATGAAAATGACATAAAGAAGCAGAAATACTGTCTGTGGAAACAAAGCAAGCAACAGAACGGGACACATGGATACCAGAGATGGAAATTATCAGAAGAGGAATTGTAAATGTCTATGATTAAATTGCAAAGGGCTCTAATGAAAAAAGTGGACAACATGTGAAAGAAGATGTATAATGGATGCAGAAAGAGGAAACTTCTAAGAAAGAGTCAAAGAGGAAAGCTAGGATTGTTTTTTGTTTAAGCTGTAATAAAAATAACGAATGTCTCTGGTGGTTTTATAAGTAGACTGGGCGGAGCCAAAGAGGGATGAGTGAGTGTGAAGATATGTCAGTAGAAATTTCCCAACTCAAAAACAAAGAAAAAAATTATTTTTTTAAAACTTGATTTATAAAGAACTGTGGGAAACAATATGTATAATGTAAGCATAATTAGAATTACAAAAGGAGAAACAAGAGAGAAAGAGAATGTATTTCAAGTTATAATCGCTGAGAATTTCCTAAAATATATGTCATACAACAAACCACATAGAGAGGACCTTTAAAAACCCAAAGCAGGATAAAATAATTGAGAAAAAAATCTGCAACTAGTTATATAATATTCAAAATATATAAAATTGAAGGCAAATAAAATGTTGAAAGAAGGCAAAGAAAAGAAACATATTCCCTACAGTGGAAGAAGGTTAAGAGTTATAATGAATTTCTCCTTAGAAACTAGGCAAGCAAGTTTTCTATCTAGTGAAATTACCATTCAAAAGTGAAAGAAAAATAAAGTAAACGAGGGAATTTGCTTTCAGTAGAACTGCCTTGCAAGAAATATTAAAGGAGGTTCCCCCAAGAAAAGAAAAATGATATGCATTAGAAACTCCTGCCTACATAAAGAAATGAAGAGTGTTAAAGAAAAAATATATGAAAGTAAAATACATTGTTTCTTATTAATTTATCTAATTGATAAGTTTCTTCAAAATAATATTAGCAATAATGTATTTTTTTCTTATAACATCAATAAATGAAATGAATTACAGCAATAAGAAACAGAAGAAAGAAATTAGAAATATTTTCACTGCCTTCCTTTAACATTTTTTTGTGTTTGATTTTCTACCATTTGAATATGATGTGCCTACTCATAGAGTTTTTTTTTTTTAATTTATCCTACCAACAAATGTTTATAGCAGCTTTACTCATAGTTGCCAAAAACTAAAAATAACCAAATGACCATCAATGACTGAGTGAATAAACAACCTGTGGCATATCCATACAAAAAACATATTCAACATGATGAAGAAATAAGCTATCAAGTCACAAAAAGACATGGAAGAAACTTAAATGCATCTTGCTAACTCAAAGAAGTCAGTTTCAACATGCTTAATTCTATGTGATTCCAAATACATAACAATCCGGAAAGGAAAACTGGAGAGAATCAAACTAAAGGTCAGTTATTACCAGGGCTTTGTGGGAAAAAAGGAAGGACAGGCAGGTGGAACACATGAAATATTTAGGATAATGAAATTATCCTGTATACTATAATGGTGGATACATGACATTATGTATTTGTCAACATAACATCCATAGAAATTACTGCACAAAGGCAAATATGAATGCATATTCTTTAATTTAGTTAATAATAATGTAACAGTATTGATTCTTCTATTGTAACAAATGAAATACACCATTGCAGTATTATTATATCACTTTTTAAAAGTTATTTAGGCCGGGCGCGGTGGCTCAAGCTTGTAATCCCAGCACTTTGGGAGGCCGAGGCGGGTGGATCATGAGGTCGAGAGATCGAGACCATCCTGGTCAACATGGTGAAACCCCGTCTCTACTAAAAATACAAAACATTAGCTGGGCATGGTGGCACATGCCTGTAATCCCAGCTACTCAGGAGGCTGAGGCAGGAGAATTGCCTGAACCCAGGAGGCGGAGGCTGCGGTGAGCCGAGATCGCGCCATTGCACTCCAGCCTGGGTAACAAGAGTGAAACTCCGTCTCAAAAAAAAAAAAAAAAAAAAAAAAAAAAAAAAGTGATTTAAAATTGAGGCAAACTGTAGGAGCAAAATAGGTAGGTAGAAACCTTGTACTTTCTTCTCAATTTTCTGTAATCTGAAAACTGTTCTAAAAATTATTTTTTTAAAGTAATAAAAGTAAGGTGTCACCAGCAAAGATGGCATAAATGAGACAATTATTATGGATATGTAAATTGTGTAAAATTGTGCTTCCAGATGAAATGGTAGGTTGGGACAAGTCAATGCGCCTGCTGGAAAAGAAAAGAAAAATAAATTATAAAAGTAATGTTTGCATTGAACCAAAATGCTTTGGAAACAAGACGAAAATGAAGTAAACACACAAGTATCCTTAGATTCTTGTAACAATTTAGGCCCTTTAGTCATTGTTCTATCTTTTTAAATAGTTTCCTCTGATATAATATGCAAAGACATCCATAGCCACCATCTACCATCAAAGTCTTATAAGGAACCCATTGAAATGTACAAACTGAAATTTCAGTGTTTAATGTATATGGCTCTAATTGTTTCAAGCCTTTAGAATTATTCCACTATATGAGCTTCTTTTTTTTAATTTTAGTTTTTACAATGAATCTAAATTAATAATTATCATCCTGCCTATCACATGGCTGGTGTCGCTTTAAAAGTGGCAGCAGGGATTTCCACAAGGGAATGCCCCAAACCATGCCCGGGAACCCATTGAGATTCCAAAGAAAGAGGTACTAAATGCCAGGGTGATCAGTTCAAAGCCTTTAATAGGGAATCTTACCGTGGACAGCAAGAGAAAAGGGGTGCTCTACCTAGCTATGTCCATGGTGAGAGCATCAGGGTAGGGAGTTTATATGAAGGTTTAAGAAATTTGGCTGAGTCTGGGATGATGTTTGTGCAACAACCTAGAATACCTTTATCAGTGCCTGGGAATGAATTGTCAAGGTCCTCCTTTTGGATTCAAGCCTTCAGGAAAAACCTGTAGCTCACTAGGTCACAGAGTGATGAAAGCACTCTGTGATTTTCAGTCAAGACAGCACAGAAAGAAGGTACAAGAACTGGAGACCCTATGTATAGGATTAAAACAGTCAACCCAATCTCCATAAATAACACCTGATCATCTTTATTGATCTATAGGGACTGGAGATAATGTTCATTCCAAAGGGAATCTAGTGATATTAGACCTGGTTTGGGCAGTCTCTGAATGTAAATGCCAGGCTTCTGTTTCTCTATTAGATAGACTTTTTTTTTTTTTTTTTTTTTAAGATAGGTTCTCACTCTGCTGCCAAGACTGGAGTGCAGTGGCATGATCAAGGCTCACTGCAGCCTTCACCTCCCAGGCTAAAGCAATCCTCACACCTCAGCCTCCCAAGTACCTGGGACAACAGCACATGCCACCGCTCGCCGCTAACTTTTATATTTTTGGTAAAGACGGAGTTTCACCATGTTGCCCAGGCTGATTTCAATCTCCTGAACACAAGGAATCTGCCAGCTTCGGCCTCCCACAATGCTGGGATTACAGGATAAGCCAAAACCTGGACAGATTTCTTCTTATTTAGTGTGTCATCACCCAATCAAAACAGTTAACAAAACATTTTTTTGGTCAAATTTATGGCTTCAGTTATATTGAAATGCCTATCATTTACTTTTACTTTGTTATTTACAAAAATACTCATGAAGGTGCTTCTCGCATTTTTTTCTGTCAATAATCAGGTTTTTGAATTTACAAATCCAGATCCTGTTTGTATTCAGATTACAGTTTAGAGCTAATCAGAAATGAAGTTTTAGGAATCATTACTTTGAATACAGATAAAAAATATTCCGTAATAAATTCCGTTTGTTTTCCAGTAAAACGTGATTTTTACAGTACTTAGAAAAAATATGTCTGCGAATAGGACAGCAAGATATCTATAAGATTTGCAGTATCTTTGCTTAAACACCTCCTTTTGGTTTAGTTTACTACCAGTATCTGCTACTGCAGAAAATTTAGGTTTCAAGTCTCTTGTGAGAATCATAGTCCAGGAATCCAGAGGTGCTAGCCTCTCATGGAAAGTGAGAATCCACTGGCTTCCCTCCCTCTCCCACATAAAAAACATTTATTCGTTTTCAAAAAAAAACTTTATGAAAGAAAATGGACAAATGGATGATAAAAGAAGCTAAAAGAAATTAAATTGGAGTATGGAATTCACTAAGGAAAATAGTTTCTTTTTTTGTTTTTTGTTGTTGTTGTTTTATTTTTTCTAACAAAATAGTTTCTATACTGTAATTTCTATGTGCTTGCTTAGTATTGTTGTGTCATCAACAGCATGATCTGACTATAGGAGAATTGCGAAGGTTGTAGAGCCACTCTGATAGCTATGTGGGTACTTAACAACATTTGATCTCTCCCAGCCCTGTTCAATGATAGCCTGTTTTAGTTTTAGTTTTATGCAGACAAAATCTTCTGTTCAATTGAGCTGGCAGACTTTTCCCAGCTGTTTCTTCCAGGTCCTTATCACTTTGTGCCTCTAGATTCTAGGGAAGAGAAAAGCCCTTGAACATGATGGAGAGAATTCCATTAAATCACATATAGTATATGTTCTCTGTCCGGAATTCATGGGATTGTCACACATAAATTTAAAAAGAAAGATTCCATGTATACTTCTTAGTGTCAGCGTAATTTTTAACAAGGCTAGTAGTAAATTTCTGGGCCATTTTAACACACTAGGTTGCAAAATCTTAGCCAATAAATTTGCTTATTTTGATTTTTAGTTTGATTCATTTGCTCCACTTGTCCAAAGGACTGAGTATCATAAGAATCTGCAAATATTTGCATAATATTTACAATAGAAATGAAATGACTTCTGTTGTCTTATTCAATGTGCTCTGGTATCCTAAAAGCAGGAATTACATGTATTCTATCACTGTTTGATTATCGGCTTATAAAGAGGGAAAGACTTTAGATCATCCAGACATCATGCAACCAGAACTTAATAAAAGCTCTTACTTTTTGTGAGGATTAGTTCTATGAAATCCAACTGATACCAGATAACCAGTAAAGTTGGTCAGGAAAAAGTTTCTGCATTTATTTTGGGAATAACCTGTAAGAATTCTGTAAACACATAACACATTTCTTAAATGTTTTCAATGACTTTATCTTTTTGTTAGGCTTAGTGATTGTCTACTACCTTTAAAATTCTCCTATAGTCAGATAATTTTGTTGGTGACACAGAAGTACTAACCAAGCTAATTAGAAACTATGGTATAGAAATATTTTGTTTAGTAAATTCCATAGTCCAGATAAATATCTTTTAGCTTCTTTTATCATCCATTTGTCCATTTCGTTTGTAAAAAATATTTTTGAAAATAAATAAATGTTTTTTATTTTATTAAAAGATGAATTTCCAAGCTTGAGATTTAGCTTTTGCAATTCTGTAGCAAAATTATTGCTGCTAGAAGTTTCATCCTGCAGTGCGTGAGCTATGTAATGAACTACTGATATCCAAGCAGGAAGTTGTAAAGCCGCTAACAAATAACCTACCAATTTTTCAAGAAATATTCTAGTTCTCATTGAAATAAAAAGAAATTCCCCCCAAAAAATTCCTCTATTGCTTCTTATTGACACCGAGCATATATTCATTATTAGAATATATATTTACTTTAAGTCCAGATTTAAAAAATTATAGTTCTACTAACTGCTATTAATTCATCTGCTTGTGCAGACTTAATTACAGACAAAACATAAGATTTTTTAGGTTTTCTAAGTCACAACTAGGAAGCCTTAACTAGGCCATGTTATTTTTCCTGAGTGTATTATCATCAGTAACTATTATCAAATATGCAATATGAATGTAAATATCAAATAAATCAGATTGGGTTTTTCAAAATTTGTAACCTGAGGGAGAGGCTATAGCCTATTTCAATTGTTCAAAAGCCTTTTCGAATTCTTGAGATCAAACCAGAGGATCTGGAGGATTATCATTCAATTGTTCCATAGGAGGTTTTACCGCTCTGCAAAAGCTAAAATTTACTGTCTACAATATTACACAAGTCCCATAAAGTGCCTAAATTTTTTGTTCATTTGTTTTTGTAGTAGGATATTTTACCTGCAAAATGAGCTGATTCATGGACCTAACACTCTATAGCCTATAACTAATAACTGATTTCCCAAAGATTTTACTTCAGTTTGGTAATACTGCAATATGTCTAGTGGGGTTTTGTACCCCTTTGAAGCAAAGAATTGTTAACAAAGCCAGAATGATCAATTTTGCATTTCTACTTTCTGAAGCTACCAAAAATCATCCACATTTTGAATAATTGTAGACCCTCTGGTGGGGCAGATTTTTTATTTTATTTTATTGTCTTTTATATTTTGTCAATGACTAGAGAAAATAGTAGAAGAATCCTCAAACACGACGTTTTTTCGTTTTTTTGCTTTTTTTTTTTTTTTTTAACCACAAATACTAGACTCTTTCATAAGCAAATGCAAACAACAATTTAGACTCACCCACTAGAGGAACAAAAAGAAAGGAAGGAAGGAACCAAGGTAAGAAAGAGGAAGGACAATAAATTGCAGAACACATCTATTACAGAAAAATGCTTTACAGACGATGGTAATGAAGTCCTGTCAGGATAGTTTAAGGGTTAGGAATTACAAAGATTAGTGGGTAGAATTTTGTCCAAATGTATGCAGTGGTCAGTCATCTTCATTAAATTAATCTTTCTTCCTTTATTAGAAGTATGGAGTTATTACACGGTGAGTGCTTTTTTAAAATATCATTCCTTGTTTAATTTTTTATAACTGGTTTCATTATTTTTTAATTAAGCTCTTGACAAAGGATATATTGTTTTGCACATGGCCATAGCTTATGCTTTTGGTAAACTATTTTTTATTGGTTCTCTATTTCATATAATAGTAGTATCACTCTTTCCTAGGGCCCAAGGTGATGCAATGATTCATTTTAGATCAGTACGCTTTCCTAGCATAGTGTGAGACTGCTGTTCTCTGCCATACCTTTTTGCTTTCAGACGGCACATAGCAATCAAATCTGGGACATTTTCCCCAATGGGTTTCTTCCATAGACACTCCATCTGGAGTAAAGAATACAATAGCTTTATGTTACACAAGTTTCTCTCCAATAGATTTACTGAAGGATCAAGAGAAAGTAAAAACACCTGTCACTTAATAGGAGAACCTATCTATATGAGAACTAGGGAGGAAGAAAAAGTAGAAAGCTGACCCAAAATGCCAACCATTTGTGTTGATCTATTACCACCAAATAGAAAATGAGAAATTTTCCAAGGCAATTACAGAGTATCTATCTATCTCTCTATCTATCTATCTATCTATCTATCTATCTATCTATCTATTTATCTATCTGAAAAGGCAAAGTTAGATTATACTGAGGGAAAGTATTGATATATATAGTTCACCAGTTTCTCTTCTACCTCCAATATTTTTCCAATTTTGAGGCATATGCCAGTATTCCCGACTTTAGACTCTGGACTATGCAATTCCGACCACCTTTTCTTTAACTTGGGTTTGGATAGCCCTAATGTAGACCAAGGATAAATGAGATAAAGGTTGCTAAGACCAGAGTATTATTTTGATCTGCCTCTGGGTTCATACCACTGAATTTTGAGAAAATCTCAACAAACTGCTTATGGAAATCAATGAAGGACTCACCTGTCTTCTAGGTACATGGCAACCTCGTCCAGCCCATCTTTGCCAGGAAGGGTGTAAGTATGGCTTCTGGCCACTGCTCTTGAAGCATCACTAACACCCTTAGTTCTTCCACCATTGTGTGGATATTGGATAGATGGTTTTCCTTGGCCACCAGATTTCTTGATGTGGTGATCTTCTAGACTCTATTACATTAGCTTGCTAGGATCTGAATGAAAAGGACTGGGTTTCCTCAAATTAAAAAAAAAAAAAAGTAAAATACATGGCATTTTCATTTCCCTTCCTGTTATGACATTCATCAGTTTAACACCTTATCAGCTTGGCTTTTTCTAAGTAAGCAGTGCCGCTACTCTCCTTCTTGTTTTCAAACAAGGTCACAACCTCTATGCAAGTTCTTCATTATTCCTTCGGTATCTTTATCATATCTGCTTTCCAAGCTACATGACGGGCTGATATTAAGGCACTCCTGAATGGACTCTGGGCTAAGACATGAAGTGGCTCAGGAGTAGGCCACAAGACACACAGAACCATGTCCTTAAACACAGCAGGTAATTCATTTCAGTAAAAGAGGCTGTGCCCTCATCTCTCTTTACAGAGAAATCTACCAATGAGTGAACAATCTATCACCTTCCTTTTCCTGGGAGTTAGCTTGAGACAGTGGTAGTGGCTAGACTTGGAGGCGATAGGGGTGAGGGGAGAGAAGCAAGAGAAGCAGTGGAAGCAAGGACACCCCAAAAAAGAAGCAGGAGGTTTCTGTAAAAGGGAAAGTATCTTTAGTTCTTCAATTTCCTCTCTCATTTTTTCCAATCTTTTCTTCTGGGATTCTGAATCAGTTTTTTTTTTTCTTTCCTTAGAATTCAATGCATTGCAGAAATACCAGTAGTTCATTTGCTTGGGATGAGGCCTATCTAAGAGTCTCAGTAAATATGTTAATGTATCCACATAAAAAGAACTGACTTTTGTGTGGCCACAGACCTTCAGATGTCCTTTTGTTTAGGGTCTTTCAGACATCATTGCGAGAATTGTTGAAATGTAATTAAAACCAAAATTTCCTCCTAACCCAGAAAACCTCACTACAATGTTAGGAAAATAGAAAACAATGTTATTATTAAATAAGCATTAATCCAGAACATACTGTACATTGTGACCAATTTCCTAAAAGATTGCAAAGATATAAATGATTTTCACCCCTTTCTACACTGAAACAGATACAACCCATTATATACATGTTTTCCATATAAGCAATACTGAGTACTTGCTCTAAGAAAAGAGAATGTGGAAAGTCTTCTATTTTCAACAGGGAGAATTGTTTCTGATTTTTAACTTGTATTTCCCCTTATATGTCTCCCCATAACTTCCATGCTTTTCTCCTTTTTGCCTTTTATTCTGATTGGTTGAATTTACTCTTCTTGAAGTGTTCTCATGCATCTATGAATATGCAGTATCTGAATTAATCAATACTTTAACTTCTTCCAGAACAATAAAGGAGCAAAAAAAATTTCCTCCTTGTGACGTGAGCATTTTAATACTTTTTATTTGAATACTTTAGCAACATATATAAGACTGCATTATAGCTTGTATACATTCAGTGGCAAAATTTAAACACATGACAACTTTTATTTCTCTGATACTTGTTTTAGTATCTTTTTTCCGCCATATTATTGAAGTATGTTTTTTAAAATAACTTAATGAGGATACTTATATAGTTATCTCTAATTTTGTTCATTCAAAATATTTTTGGTTTTTCTCTTTTTTAATATTATTTTTGCTTATTTATTGATAAATATTATATTATAGAATTTTGAGCATATTGTTTTACTTTTTTATTTTAGTTAACATTGTTTTATAGTCTACTGTTGTTCCTTGCGTATGATACCTTTTCCTCTGTCTGCTGTTAAGATTTTTTTTTCTAAAATCTCTCCTACATTTTGATTTAAAAATAACTGTAACTGGATTTATTTCGAATTATAGGGCTTTGAGTACTATGTGTTTTCTTTATCTGTTGATTCATGCCTACCATCATCTTGTAAGCAAAGCTGTGATTTCTATTCTGTCCATTTAACTGACACTTCAAACATTATGAATTGTCTCCTTTATCTCTATAGCAGGGTCTGCTGTGCCTGATACTATCATAGCCACACAAAGTTTCTTTTGGTTGATGTTTGTGTAACGTTATAGATAGAATTTGGTTACCCTTCATAATAAGTACAATGACCTTCACCCCGTAGTATCCAGTATATGTCTATGTTACATTAAGTGATAAAAGGGACTTTGTAGAGGTAAGTTGTTTAAAATTTTTCTTTATATACAGATAAGGAAGAAAGATGTGCTGAAAAGATACAAATACATGGCACTGTACACTAATTTATTCTGTCTTCTGGGAATATAGTAGACAGTTGGCTTAGCAGCTTTGAATGGTGGGCTCAACAGAAGAACAAGTTGATAGAAGTCACTGGGCTCTGAGGCCCCTTTCTAATAAAAGTACTTCTTCAACCAGAGGACTTCCATTGATCCAGTCTCTTAGTTGTTCTGTGCTTGCCATGAGTATGGGACATCAGTCTTCTGGAAAGATGGCCATGGTGCCTAAACACATCTATGGCTGGTGGGTTAGTAAACCCACCTCACCTGTGGGTTAGTAAAGTTTGGGGTTTGCATGTGTTTTTCTATCTGGGATGAGGCCTATCTAAGAGGCCACTACCTGCTCTCAAACATCTTTTTTGTCTGTGCTATGTGGTATTTCTGATAAGTGTCTGTGACTCCTTTGCTGCACAACTATTCACATTATTCCTTTATAAAGAGGAGACTTAATTATTTTGCTTGGTTTTCTTTACACTTACTTTAAAGATTTTATTTGAACATAGGATTCTCCAGTTTTAAGATAATGAAAAAAACAAAACAAAACAAAACAAAACAAAAAAAACATTTTATTAGAAAAGGAAGGTCAAACACAGTGGCTTATTTCTTTAATCCCAGAATTTTGGAAGGCCAAGACAATAGGATTGCTGGAGGTCAGGAGTAAGAAGTCCAGTCTGGGCCACAAGGCAGGATCCCTGTCTCTACAAAAAATTTTTTAAATTAACCAGGCATGGTGGTGGCACTTGTCTGTAGCCCTAGCTACTAAAAAAATATGACCTGGGAAGTTGGATAGTATTTGAGGGTGAGAGGGCACTTTGTTTTTCTTCCTAGTTCCTCATTCACTCTGAACTAGAGTCTGAGCAGATCATGTGTGCTTAAGGGTACCCTAAGGTGAAAGTGAATTTTGACGCAGAAAGAGTGACAGGAAGCAAGAAACCCCTTAGACTGTTAAGGCATCTAAGAAGCCCTCACTCTCAGTAGTCAACAGAACATTAGTACCAGAAGCCGCATCACCTGGGAGATCACACCCTACCTCAGACCACAAAAATCTTCATTTTTCGTAAGATTCAAAAATGATTTATAATGAACATTTAGGCCTGAGAACCTTGCTGTGAAAACCCAAACATGATGTGTCAGAGTTGTAGATCTTAATTTCTGTCACATTGGTTTGCTAATCTTAACTCTTTGCCTAATCCATTTAACAATACCCTTTTATTATCCTTGAATCTTTAGTAAGGTGATATTAAATTATCTTGGCCTAGTCTCATAAAAACAGAAGAAAATTAAGTGAAGCATATTCAACTGCTTTGGGTCAGAGTGACAAAATTGAGATAAATGTTATTAGAAACCATAATGGTAAGAAACAGGAGCTTTAATAGTCGGTGTTAACTGCCAAAACTGCAGGAGATAATGAGATGCTGCATCATCAGGACCCATAGATAGAATAGAAAGCATCTTAAGACTAGAAGTAGTTGCACAGAGATCTACCCTTACTTGATATTGTGCTGTATTAAATTTGATAATATCTTTGTTCCTTGCACAGTGCCATAGTGCCTGTTGTTGGGACTGGATAAGCGTTTGCTGAATTGTACTGAAATGCAGTGACTAAAAGCTCTTGATATGGTATATGATTTCATATTTTATTCATTTTATTCTTTAATGTAATTATACTAAGTTTACGTATCTGATTCCTTTACAAATTGATCTTGATTCACCTCTCTGAAGATTTACACAATAAGCGTGTGTTCTTATAATAAAGTAGCCCTAAAATATTAAATTATTTATTATGATAGCCCAAGCTCAACTGTCTAACACCTTATCTCTTCTACGAGACCCTACATCACGACCACCATACTCTTATCAAGCATACAGGTGTTCATGTCTCTTTTAAAGAGGAGAGAACTCAGGCTGGGCGCGG